>NW_010564111.1:0-1556 GCF_000687285.1 Phaethon lepturus
CCAATCCTTTTTGTGCCTCCAGTCTGATAGGATATTGATTTACCCTTATTGGTTTTACCCCTGGTTTGAGTTATGTTTTAACTGAGGTCATGTTCTTCGCTTTACCTGGTTTCTTTGAGGCCCATGCCAAAGGAATTACCACATTCAATATCATAGAATCATAGAATCATAGAATAATAGAATAGTTTGGGTTGGAAGGGACCTTTAAAGGTCATCTAGTCCAACCCCCCTGCAATGAACAGGGACATCTTTAACTACATCAGGTTGCTCAGAGCCCCATCCAACCTGACCTTGAATGTTTCTGGGATGTTGTTTCCTGGCTCTTCTGAAGTCTTATCCCTCAGTAAGCAGATTTGAGCCTTCCATGCTCTCTCTCTAGGAATATGTAACTGCATAGAATTCTCAGAAAAGGTTACTTGTGCATTCAATTTACATAACAAGTCCTGTCCTAGCAGTGGAAAGGGGAATTCTGGCCATATATAGAAACTCGTGAGTTAGTTTATTATTTCCAATTGTACATTCCATAGGTTGCAAAAATGGCCGCAAATTTCTCTTTCCTATTGCCCCAACAATCGGTATTGTAGTTTTGTCTAGGGGCCCTTTATAACTAGTTACTACTGAATGAGTGGCGCTATCTATCAAGAAATCTATTGTTTCATTCCCCAGCTTTATTGGAACCAGAGGATCTGCTGGGGAGGCTTTAATATTTCCCCTGGTCCCCTTCACTCATTTTCTAAATCTTCTAACATCATAACACTGATGTCCTCTAACTGGCTCTTCTTTTTCTTATCAGGGTATTCATTTTTCCAATGTCCTTCCTGTCTGCAGATAGCACATTGATTTGGACCTAAAGGGGGAAATCTTTGTGCTCCAAGACCTCTGCCTCTTTCTCCACAACTTCCTTTTCCCTTTCTACTTACCCCATCTCTTCTATCCACAATTGCTGCGGCTAAAAGACGCCCCTGACACTTCATTCTTGCTTGCTGCTTTTTCTCTTTCTTTTCTCCCTTATAATAAACTGGAAAAAAAAAAATCCCCTGCTCCATCCACTTTTTGCAAATTATAAACCCTTGGGTGTCTTCTCTTTTTCTTTGACACATGTCATTAATATATCTCCCCCTAATTTACAATTTTTATGAATACTTGAATTTCTATACAGAGTCATAAAAGCATCAACATACAAAACTTCACCCCATTTTCCCAAGTCAATGACAAAAAAACATTAACTGCAGTATAATATGAAATTTTAAAGACCCATTTTCTGGCCATCCTTCACCATCATCCAAATTGTAATTTGGCCACCATTGATTACAATATCTTTTCATTTTCTCTTTTGTCATCAGATCACCCTCAAATTTGTCCCAGTATTTCAGAATACACCCCAGAGGGCTACACAGAGGAATGATGGGTTGGTTCAATCACATTTTACCTATTACCTCCTGTACCTCGTTCACACACTCGGCTCTGACCCCCTGTCAGCAAAGGCAAACCCCTGGTACCAAGCTTCTTCACTGACTCCCACAGAATTCTCCTGGAGAATCTGGCAGCTCATGGCT
>NW_010564112.1:0-1111 GCF_000687285.1 Phaethon lepturus
ACTGACCACAACCCCCATTCCCTGTCCCCCTTTGTCGCTCGGGGGGAGGAGGGAGAGAAATCGGGAGTGAATTTGAGCCCAGGAAGAAGGGAGGGGTGGGGGGAAGGTGTTTTAAGATTTAAGATTTTGGTGTTTTAAGATTTTGTTTTAAGATTGGATTCCAATAATTTGCAAATTAAAAGGTAATCTTATTACCCTACTCTGATGTGATTGGCAATAAATTAAACTAATTTTCCCAAGTCAAGTCCGTTTTGCCTGTGACAGTAACTGGTGACTGATCTCTCCCTGCCCTGATCTCGACCCACCAGCCTTTCGTTGTATTTTCTCTCCCCTGTCCTCCAGCTGAGGACAGGGCGTCTTTGGTGGGCACCTGGTGTCCAGCCAGGGTCAACCCACCACATTCTTTCAGGTATGAATTATGCTTACATAGGAGAAAAATGAATTGCAATGTATCCTGATGATCACTGAGAAAGATAAGCTTGGGATGGTGAATTTGCCTTGCATATGACCTTTCAGTTGTTTTTAATATTGTATACTCTTAGTGAGCTGCTCACCTTGTATCTAAAGGTAGCTTCTATGATATGGAAAAAAGTAACCGCTCAGGAAAGACCAGAATTATTTTTGATGGCAGCAGAGCTGTCTTTGCCAACAGTGCATTTGTTTGGCAGCTGCTATTTTTGGCCTGTTAGCTTCTGAGCCTTTTGTAATAGCAGAAAGAGGAAACAAACAGTGAAATCACTTTAATAACATATTTCCTGGTTGAAGTGACTTATCTGTGAGGCCTAGACGGAGGAGATGTCATTTCCTGGATTACTTCTGTTCAGTTCGAACAGTCCGTTTTACTGTGTAATCTTTTGACCCAGCTTCTTCGTTGTAGTGCAGTTTTTCTGTTAACTAATATAAACTAGGCCTTTTACTGAAAATGTAAAGCTTTAAGGAAACACCTTTTAATAAAATGCTGATGTTCAAGACAAGTCTTTCATAAAGTACATGCTGATATGAACTTAAAAACCTTTACTTTAAAATTATATTCAAGAGCTTAAAATCTTGTCTTTAAAAGAATACGATAATAAGGTTTGTTCACGAGGATTAAAAAAAATTGACACTCTTT
>NW_010564112.1:1142-33349 GCF_000687285.1 Phaethon lepturus
GCTGATACTAATCACCTCCATTTGACGCCAGCTGTAGCTGACTGTCCTCAAGAGTTAGGTCACTTCCAAGTAGTTAAGAATAGGCAGTTGTGCCGTTCTCAAATTTCTGTTCGTTAATAGGTACTTTGGAAAATTTTATCAGAAGTCCATGAAAAGGAGTCAGAAAGAGCTAATAAAAAAATTAACTGCAGATATGATCCGCAGTTTTTACAGCCCACAAAAAGGCTGTGGAGTCAGAATGACACAGGGGGAATAGACAGTGACATCTGAAATGATAATACACAGCTCAGTTTAAATTGGAAGTTATGGCTGTTTTGGACCTTGTCATCCAACTTTACTAAAATGTCTGTTGGGGATAATAACTTTATTCTTTTCCCTGAGTTTGTGCATAAGAGATAAGTAGAGCATACTATAAATGTTTTACTTGGTCAACCTGTAAAACATCTTTGCGTGAAAAGCATTAAAATGTGACCTCACCCCTCTCACCACCCAAAATACGAAGAACAAAAATATGCCTTACTGATTTGTGTTAGCACAGAGTGCTTTTACATCTCACTTAAAATGTCTACCCAGTTCTAAGTGATCTTTCATTGCTACTGAAACTATTTTAATGAAGAATGTAAAAGGAGTGATAAGGTATTAGACAGCGAAGGGAGAAGTAGAGTAAGAAGGTGCTTATAGCTCTAGAGAACTAGTTTTTATTTTTGAATCTGTGCAGTAGAAACGAGAACTGTAATTCATCAGAAGAAATGTGTTCATGACCAATCATGAAACTCTGATTGCATTAAGGGATTGTAAAGAATAATAAAGACTTTTTGATCCTGTAAATCGATACTGTAAACTTCAGTCATATTAATGCAGTTATATTGCAAATATAGTAATGAAAGCATAGCTTCAAGCTGTATTTGATGTTGGAGTTAGGTGTTGTGTGTAGACTACGAGCTAATTGGAATTGAGGCTTCATTGTGCTAGACGAAATCATAAAAAATGGCCCAGCTGTTCTCCATCAGGGCATTCAGTATGGCCCTTTTCTACATGTTGCAAGGTAAAGATCCATATTTCTGTTGACACACTGTGCTACAGAATGAGATATCCTTTTTTGAAGGCAGCGTTTGCTAAATAAGGATTTTGGTATCACAGATACTATTATGTTATTTTGCTGGAAGTCACCTCAAGTCAGTACTTTCCATTGAATTTGTCCAAGTTACTGGGCAGTTCTTGTGCAATTCATGCAGTGACTAATCCCTAAGTATTTAACAACTTTGTTACTTTGCTTTGGTTTTATTGTATCTTTCATAAAATGTCATCAAATTTAAGAATAGGTACTAAGTCTTCTGTCCCTCTGAAAGATGAGTATGATGTCCTAGTGCATCACTCCTTTATCTTTAATGGGTCTTGCAGGAACAGTTATAGTCAAGGCTGAAATAATACCTATAAATATTGTTCTTAAAGTAGCTAAGATTGATCCTGTGTCTTCTTCATTGACTTCCCTTTTTGCTTATTAACACTGTTCCATGTTTCTTTTTGTAAGGAAGTTTTAAAACGTGTAAGACCTTCATAACAGTTCATGTTGCATAGATTCAAGAGTAAAATTCTACCTTTTCTTTGTGCGGCAGTGATTTTAAGTGTTACATCACAGAATGGTTGAGGTTGGCGAAGACCTCTTGAGATCATCTAGTCCAACCCCTTTACTCAATGCAGAGTCAGCTAGAGTAGGTTGCCCAAGACTGTGTCCAGTCATGTTTTGAGTATCTCCACCGATGGAGACACCACAACCCCTCTGGGCCACCTGTTCCAGTGCTTGACCACCCGTAGAGGAAAAAAAGTTTTGTGTTCGGGTAGAACTTCATGCTTTTTACCTTGTACCCATTGTCTCTTGTCCTGTCAGTGAGCATTACCTTTTCTTTGTTCCCTCCCATCAGGTACTTAGACACATGGGTGAGATCCCCTGCCCTGAGTCTTCTCTTCTCCAGGCTAAAGAGTCCTGGATCTCTGAGCCATTCCTCTTATGAGAAATGCTCCAGTGCCTTAATCTTTATGGCCCTTTGCTGGACTCGCTCCAGTAAGTCCGTGTCTTTCTTGATTTGGGGAGCCCAGGAGTAGACACTGCACTCCAGGTGTAGCCTCACCAGTGCTGAGTAGAGAG
Source organism: Phaethon lepturus (assembly GCF_000687285.1). Taxonomy (NCBI): domain Eukaryota; kingdom Metazoa; phylum Chordata; class Aves; order Phaethontiformes; family Phaethontidae; genus Phaethon; species Phaethon lepturus. Next base: position 3,289 of record NW_010564112.1, read on the forward strand.
GAAAGATCAGCTCCGTTTACCTGCTGAGAATGCTTTCCCTAATGCAGCTCAGGACCTTGTTGGCCTTTTTTTTTTTTTTCCTGCATTGCTGGGTTGTGGTCAGCTTGTTGTCCACCAGGACCCTCATGTCCTTCTTTCCAGCTTGTCAGGCCCCAGCCTGTACCTGGTGCCTGGGGTTATTCCTCCCCAGATGCAGGACTTGGCATTTTCCCGTGTTGAACTTTGTGATAGTCCTCTCTGCCCAGTTCTCCTGCCTGTTGAGGTCCCTTTGAATGGCAACACAATCCTCTGGTGTGTGAGCCACTCCCCCCAGTTCTGTATTGTCTGCAGGCTGTGGCAGTCGTAATGAAGGTAAGGAAGATGTGGAACAGTACTGGCCCCAGCGCTGAGCGCTGGGGTGCACTGCTAGTGACTGGCCTCTAACTGGACTTTCTGCCACTGATCACACTGGGCCTCATCTTTCAGCCAGTTTTTAATCCACTTCATTTGTGTAACACGTATTTTGTCAGCTTGTCTATGACACTTCCCAAGACACTTTAATTTGTTAGGAGGTTAAAAAAAATTGCAGTTGAATCTCTTAATTTTGAAAATGAGCTTAATCATTCATGTGTTTTTTTTGTGGTGAAAAGCGACATGTCTACAGATGTCTTGTTTGTGTATGTGTGTATTTAGGACAGCCTAGCATTCAAAATAATGTCGGGCCTTGCCTTTAACTCTATCCAGGTAGCTATTTTGTTAGAATTAGTGTAATAATTTTAATGGTATTTATAACAAATGATCCCTTCCCAAATATAATAATAAAATATAAAATCATCAGGTTATTAGCTATAGCCTCAGTTATTAAGAAGACAGAAAATCTGTCTAGTTCTACTGGCTGCCTATTAATAAACATGATGTGGTCTCTGACTTAAGGCTCTGTGGTACCCTGTCAAGACCCTGTCAAGATGCCTGAAGAAACAGCATCAGGATTTTGTTCTTAGAGCAATGAACAAAGCTGCCAGTCTCAGGAAGAACAGTGGAGATGCTGAGTAGAATGGAGTCTCTGGCTCTTCTTAGTATCTGAAACTAATTTTTATTTGTCTCTATGTAAGTGGAAAGGGCTTTGAGTTTTGAAGAGTAATTTTTTAAGTTTTTCTAGGTGCTGAAAGGTGGAATTGAGTTAAGTCTTGTAACAGGCATTTAGAATTCTATTTTTAGTTTAGATTTTGGTGATCTCATCCCTTGCCATTTTAAGAGGTCTCAGTTGTTTTCTATGGAGGCATTGATAATTGGTAGCAGAATGGTATGTAGACAACTGGCTTGTCTTCTGTTGAGTCACTTAGAAAAAACTAATCTAGTCTTGTGAGCTTGAATTATGTGGTGAATTGTCTTCTTAAGTTGAGGTCATGTCTTGCTTCCCAGAAGAAAAATGTACAGTTGGTTTTTGAATATCCAGAATGAGAAGGTAGAGAGATTGTGATCAAAGCAATAATATGGATAATACAAACATAAAAGTTTTTGAATATGCAGGAAAAGTGTAATGGAAATACGAAAAACAGATTGACTGAACTAAGTATCTTAAATCAGTGTTTAATGAGTAAGATTACTTACTGGTTAAGATTAAAACTACTACTCCAGTTTAAGTCCCATTGCCACTAATCAGTGGTAATGTATCTGTACTGTTTATAGACCAACTTGGAGCCAGTCAGTGTGTGTTAGCTCCTTTGCCATGACTGGTTTATAAACATACTTGAGAGCTTGTTTGATTTGCCTACTAGGAATGTAATGCATGCTTGAATATATAATCAGTCTCAGTGTAGTAGTTTTAAGGAAGTTGTTAATTATGATTTTAGAACTCAATTAACATATTTTTATTTCTTTTCAGGATGGCTTGAATTCTTTGGTCCTTGATTTGGATTATCCAGCGCTGAGGAAGAACAAGAACATCGATAATTTCTTAAATAGATGTAAGTTTAAACACTGACATTGTTGTGATCTCAGTCACAGGAAGCTGACTGGTCAGAAATGCGTTGCTGATTTTCATTTTACTAACTTCTATAACTCTGAGCTTCTATGTTTACAAGGCTTTGGAGAAGCTTGTTTATTAGAGATGTTTAATTTTGGGGAGTCATTGGATTGCTGAAAATATGTTGGAAAATACCAGCCGTAGATAGTAATTTTTCCAACTACACATGGAAAAATCCTTTTATGTTATTTTTTATCTTAAGTATGTGCAGCACCATAATTTGCAAAGCATATTCCAGTTATTATTGTTTAGGAATTAATTACTCAAAATGTCAACATTATATATATAGTCTTATTTAATCTAACAGAGAAGCCTTTTGTTGATTTTTAAAACCAGATTATTGTACCTTAAAATCTGTTGGTACATTTTTGAACATTTGTGTAAATGTTTGTGATTCTTCCCAAATTAATTGTAGGCAGGATTTTGGAGTCTGTTGAGAGTATGAAAACGGAAGACTGTTACATCAGAGTAGCTGTATTTTGTCTTTTTAAAGTGTTTTCTATCCATGAATATAAACATTTTTTTTTCCTGTGAAAATAGTGGATTATTTGCTTTAACATGCAAGTTGCAGTGAATAAGGCTTCTTGGAACAACTGTGCTTTGTAGTGAGTTTATTTTGAGTTTTTTTGGGGGGGGGGGGGGTTTTTTTGGTTTTTTTTTTCTTTTTTTCCAAACCTTTTCTATTGCGTAAGTCAAGGTTACTGTGGATACAGTCTTACCAGCAACTCATCTTTTGATTCTTTGCTGGTAACAGCTATGTGTGTCTGCCCTCCGTTGCTGTGGGACTCCTTTGAATATCCACTTACGTTCCTTAGTTAGATGGTGGCTGGTGTAGTCATTTGTGTTGAGTTCTTATGTTTGGGATTCAGTGCATGAGGTTTAGCAGCGCTCCACAGCTGGAGTTACAGCTGTAGAGTTGTCAGTAAATCTGATTTGGAGAAGTCAATGAAAACAGAGTAAATAAGAAACAGCAGATTAGGAAGGAAAGGCATACTTTGGGATTTTTCTCAGTTTGAGCTCAAAGGAATTCAAGCAGGTATTTATGAGAGAAAGGGTCAGGAACAGCATTTTAAGTAATTTTGTTATCTGCAACAGTGCCTTGTAAGTGTGATGTGAGGGAAAAACCCCAATCTACAGCAAATAATGACAATTAAATAAATGACAGTATCAGTAACTTCTGTGAGCTGTTCAGATTTGCCTTTACGTTACAATACTATTTTTGCAGTAGGACAAAATTAGAAACCTTTTTCTGATCAGAAGCCTAGTATGTTCTGGTATATATATATTAAAAATAGCAACTATAGGAAAAAAAATTAACCTTGGGGACAGGTTTTTTGTTTTGTTTTGTTTTTCTGCAGCCCCAGAGCGTTCTTGCTGTCTGTCTTCCCTTTTCTGAAGGCTGTTGCTCCTTCTCCTATTCTAGATTCTCTCCCATTAGTAGTAAATATTGTTAAGCATCTGATGTGGCCTGCAGGCTACTAGCAATGGCAGAAACCCAAAAATACACTTTTGTCCACAATTTTATTACTGCCTTTTTTTTTTTTTAAATTGGCTGATGGTTTACCATTGAAATTACCAGATACTAGTTAAAGAAAATTCTGAGATGTGTGACAAAAAAATTCACAGTAGTTAAGAGTTTTCAGGAGTGCACTTCATCCTTACGTGTTAAACTCTAAAAAGAGCATGTAAGAGCTGGGTATTTGGGCTCACACATTGTGAGGCCGTGCATCTCTCAAGAATCAGCCATGTAACTTCTCTCCTGTTTCCGTACTGCCTGGGAGAGAATGAAAAATGGTGCTCTGTATCTTCTGTGATTTACAATTAAAAAAAAAAAAATTCTGAAATAAGAATTTTGTAAACATTTGAAACTGGTAATATTTTGGCATTGTGACTGAAAGAATCAGTCCTGCCACAGAGATTTGTTTCAAAGTCCTTTCTGACAGGTGTTTGTGTGATTTATTATGAACCAGATTGGGGAACTGAGCAGAATTAATGCAAAGAGTGGGGTGGTTGGTTGGTTTGTTTCTTTTTGTTGAAATTAGTCAGGCAAAAGAAAAGCAAAGACCAGTTTTTGATTTCTCATTTCGCTTTGCCAATATTTGTGCCAACACAAAGGGAGCTGCTTGGGTGCAGGAAAAAACAGGAGGACAGTTGGATTCTCATTGTCATTACCATTTTATTTTATGCGAATTAAAGTTGCTGAACCCATATATCATGTCTTTTTGGAAACAGTTCTGAGGGTAGCAAGTATCAATGGAAAGGAAGAGTGTACACATGCTTGCTGAAGCTTCTTGCTACCATGATCTTGGAAAAAGAGTTAGGAATTGTATTAAGAAATTATGGAACAGTAAGTGGTTGCTTCTAGGGAACAGCAAGCTCTTGTCTCTTCTGATTTTTCTTGGCATCTGAAGAGCTGTAGTAAATGCCGAGATGAGAATTATAATCAAAAGGTTCTGACAGACTCTGATGAGTGGTCTGTGCTGGGAACCCGGAGCCTGCATCCCTCCTCAAGGCTTCCTGAAACACCTGCGGAGAGGTGGCGGGGCCATCTTGTGAGTTAGCACTGTATAGTGCAAAGTGAAGCAGCTGAGGCGGAATTGTTGCTTACGATTGTTTTAATCCGTATTACACAAATCTTCAAAAGTTGTGGACAACACTGCAATAATCATTATGCTTTCAGTCAATTTAATCACTCATTCTTCCACAGTAACACTTTGAGAAGGACATTTTTTTTTTTCCTACTGTATTCCCAGGGGTTTGAATACACCCTACTTCAGACCTACTGCATATCATTACTAATCAGGTTAATGTTTTATTAATAGCTTATTTTAATTTAAAAATTAAATAGTTTGCATCTCAGCTGAGACATTAATTGATATTCAGCTCAACTCATAGTTTCAAGCTGAAACTCAAATGTTTTAACTCATTTCACAAAGCCACAATTTATTAATTGCCCGTACTATAGGCGTTTGGTATATCCTGTTTCTGTGACCACTTTGCAGAAGCAGCCTCTTCATGTGTTTAATGTGCAAGAAACTTTTTCATTGCCTGCTTTCCCTTACTATTCTGATTTCTTATCCCCTTACTATTCTGATTTCTTACCACCTTCTCTAAGACATTAAACCATGTATTTATCGTGAGGCACATAAGTATCTCATATAAAAGTACAACCATTTCTTTTCAGTCTTCTGTATTGCTTTAATCTACTCTTAGGATTCTGGTTAAATTGCTACTTTTCTGGAGTATTCATGGGACAGGAAAGCATAATGTAATACTTAACTCCCAAAACAATGAGAGGAATCTCATAGTCCTGTGAGAGCAAAAACTAGCTTGCTTATTTTAGAAAAGAAGCTTGAGCTTTCCGGCATGGGCTTAGTGTAACAAATCTTTCTTGGTCTTTTTTTTTCCCCTCTTCTGTCATCTAGACTATGACATCACGTTGAGTAAATCCTTCCAAGTCACTTTTTCTGCCATTAGAGATTTGTCAACTGTTGAATCATGTCTTAGTGGCTTGCGCCTTTTTTGATGGTCTCCCATGCAGGTACTACTTAGCCTGATAGCTGTTTAGCTTCTGGGAGCAGAAAGTTAAAATAATTAAGCAGTAGTTTTAAGCAAGAGTTAAAAAATATTTAATAATTTATAATTTTATTATCAGGAATAGAAGGTCATGAAGAATGGAGTTTGAGGAATTCCAAACAGCATCATGGAGTGGTGCCATGGTACAATGGTACATGGCACAAGAGTGGGCCTGGTACAATCCAGAAGCCTTGACTCCCTAAACGGATCAGTGACTTCCTATGCATTATCCAGCATCACTCAAAAACTGGAAACCTCTATTGTTAAAATGATTTGCTGATGTTTTGGAGGTTGGCAAACTTCTCAAGAGTAATGGCAATGGACATATTTACAGTAGGAGGAACTTTTAGTAGAGATGTGCCACCTTGTCATGGAGCAGCTTTGCTAACCACCTGAATAAACTTCCTAGAAAGTTGCTTTTGCCATCTTCCTCTTCAAGCAGACTCTGCTTACTTAGAAGATTCATAATTAAGATTAACTTCTTGCAAGTAACAGTTCTGGTCCTTCCCCTACATTTTGTTATGTTGCTTGAAGTTGGTGAATCATATGCCAGCCATGCAGTTACCAACAGCAGTGCATTACTTGCTGTGATGTTAACGCCTATCATGACTGTAATTCTCTGTGCTCCATGCTTCCTGTCAGTGACACACATGAAATGTCAGTTACCAGGAAGAATCTTAGAAATTTAGTGCACTGTAGATCTTACATTGAGTTAATGAGCTAATTGCTCCTCTGGTTTTCTCTTGGCTTCTTTAAGGCCACTGCTTGCCATGTCTCTGCAGTCACCTTGGCAGGTTGGGCACCAGTTCCATTCTTCATGATACTGTTCTGATAAAAGTAGCAGTGGGAAAGGTATCAAATAAGCAACTTTTCCCAAGCAGAGCATGAGTTAGAGCTACAGTGGTTTAAGACAGAATATCTTAGATGTATAAGCAAGTTATATGTCAGTGTTATTAACCACTTTTCCATTTGAGTAGTTGGTAGATACAGAGCAATTCGGTTCTGCCATCAGGCAGATTAAGTCAGGGATGAATTCATTAAGCAGTACTGCTGCTTTCTGTTTCCCTATTGTCCACTCCTTTTGTCTATGCAAGACATAAGACTTGTGTTCCCCTTTCTTTTCTGTGGAGAGGGAAACACTAGCCTGTCTAAAGCTGTGCCTTCTAGTTTCTGCTGCTTCTGCAAGGTCTCCAGCAGCTTCTTGTTCCTAACACACCTTTGACCAGATATTATGTATGCACCCCTAATTACTTCAGTCTTTCTGTTGTGCTTTTTGGGTTTTTTTGAGTGGGTGTGGAATTGCAGCATTTCCTGCCTGTACTTCAGTTTAACCTATGGCTAGAGTTTTGCCTAGGGCAGCAACTTTTGACTTAACGTACTCCATAGCAGCATTCATTGACTGACTGTGTCTGGTCTGTGGGGATAAAATTGCACTCCCTTGCATTTTTATTCCTCATATATACACACCCCAGAACTGCCTGATGTACGTTCTTTTAAACTTTTAAGAAAATAACCTGGATGTGAACTTTTTTTTTTCCTTAAAGAGCGGGAAAGCTTAGTTTTTTCCTCCTCCCCAGCCCCCTTACTCTTCTAGTCAAGTATTTATTCCATTTTCACAAGCACTTGTAACCTTCAGCTACATTCTTGCAACCCGCTGTCAGTGACTGATCCAAACACTCTGCCCTTTCAGAAAGTGAAGCTTCATTTGTTTAAAGGTTATAGTGCCATTTTCAAGTAGTAAATCAAAAGCTGTCTTTAAACACTCTTGCTGTCCAGCATTCCTGGTCCTTCCTGTGTTAGAGAAGAAACCTGAGTGATAGGTGATGACATTCTCACATTTTAAGACTTCTACACAAATGTCACAATATTTTAATAAAATTCTATTATATTCAAGGGGCTGGGCAGTCCATCTAATGTCTGTCTTTAAACCTGACTTTCTTCTTTTGATGGGCTTTGTGCTGTTGCAAATTCATGAGGCTGTAAGATACAATCTGTGTATGTATGTACAGATACCACAAATGTACAAACTCATTTGTGTGAAACTTTCTGAAAATTCAGTCCTCTAGTAAAAGGATAGTGTTGGAAAGGTCTCCTGCACCTTGAATTAGATCGTGTTATGTGATATATGAACTAAATCATATGATCCAGCATGTTGCAATTATGACATTGCTTCAGGGTTTCTCTGAGCTTGCCTTCTTGCAGCCTGTGTTTTGTTTCATCTTGGTTCCATGCTTTGATTATCTGTTCCATATCTGTTAAATTTTATGACAAAATAGACAATCCGTGTGTGTAACTGATACTGCCACAACACCTGCGTCCCTAGGTGATGGTTATAACTTTTAACTAAGATTATTAAATCTTTTAGTAGAGCAAGTAGGATTTCTCAATCCTCAGCATTTCACAGGGATGATAAAACTGGTAACTTCTTGGTATGTCATTTAGTTACTTCATATATTGTTGGGTTTTTCATTGCTTAACTGAAGTGTTTAATGTTTAAACAGTTTCACTAGAGCTGTATTAAAATTGTTTATAATTTCTGTATTATATTTTGAACACAGTATTATTCCTGTGAGTTTCTGACCACTAATGGAGCTATGTAAAACTACACCCTACTCTTTCAACATGTTTAAATCCCTGCCATCTCATCTCACACACCTGAAACATCTCAGAAACATTTGCAAATAATGTGATTTCCCTCTATTGTGAGATGTAACATTGTGTTCAAACATGTAATTACACATTCTCTCTGGCTTGAAATTTGCTGATGTTCCTTCTCTACTGCTGCTTCCTGTGAGTTTGCATTTGTCCTCCTTATCTTGTGCCAAAGCTTCTGATTTGCAGTTAAGTAAGCTTCCAAGCACAGTCTTCCGTTCTCAAACTGCAAAATCAGTTCACATCGTGAACAAAATAATAAACTTGGTGTAGGTGAAGCACTGCTGTTGTCCTGTGCTTCCTATCTAAGCTTTCATGGTTCGCTGTAGAAAGCAGCCTCAGCATTCTCTCAACTCCTTTTCCTGTTCACACTCTGGAATACTTCACAGTCTTACTGGTACACTGAATGTAGCAGATTTGTCTAGATTTAATTGCCTCTGTCCTTACAACTTTATTAGCAGACTCCTTTCCCTGATTATTCTTTTTTTCCCCTCCCTTTAAATCTCTCCCCTTTACATTCACACCTCATCTTCTCCTCAGAATAAAAAATTTTTAGTTGCATTTTTGTGTTCCACACATTAGGAAGGACCTCTGGAGGTCAACTGGTACAACTCTCAACTCAAAGCCAAATCAGTTTTGATGTTAAATCAGGTTGTTCAAGTTCTTGTGCAGTTATATTTTAAAAATTTCCAGAGAATGGAGGCTTTGCAGCATTGCCGGCCAGTCTGCTGCATTCCCCAACTCTAGGGTTCCGATGTTCCAACTTGTCTGTTGCCTCTTGTCTTTTCACATTGCACCTCTTAAAAGTAAAACCTTCTGTCAACTTCTCTTGAGGCCAACGTTTAGACTTTCTTAAGCTGAACAGTTCCAGTTCTTTCAGCTTCCCTATGAGCATCATGTGGTCCCACCTTCTAAGCATCTTCGTGGCTTTCTATTAAGCTAGGGAATGATTTGATATTTTTCTTGCACAGAGGAGCCCAAAACTAGACGTAGCATTGCAGATGTGGTCTCACAAGTGACAAACAGAGGGGAAGAATCACTTCTCTCAACCTACTGGCTATGCATTTACCAACGCAGCCTGTATGCAGTTGCTAACTGATGAACTCTTTGTTCATCTTGTTGTTCACCAGGTCACAGAATCACAGAAACGCTAGGTTGGAAAGGACCTTCAAGATCATCAAGTCCAACCATTAATTCAGCGCCACCATGTCCCCTAGACCATGTCCTGAAGCGCCACATCCACACGTTTCTTGAACACTTCCAGAGATGGCGACTCCACCACCTCCCTGGGCAGCCTGTTCCAATGCCTGACCACCCTCTCAGTGAAGAAATTTTTCCTAATATCCAATCTAAACCTCCCCTGGCGCAACTTGAGGCCATTTCCTCTTGTCCTATCACCAGTTACTTGGGAGAAGAGGCCAACACCCTCGTCGCCACAACCCCCTTTCAGGTAGTTGTAGAGAGCGATAAGGTCTCCTCTCAGCCTCCTCTTCTCCAGACTAAACCACCCCAGTTCCCTCAGCCGCTCCTCATAAGACTTGTGCTCCAGTCATAAGACTTGTGCTCCAGAAGAAGAGGTCGCTCAGGTCCTCTTTCTTAAGGTGCTTTCTTGCTGGTGAGCACCATCCTGTACTGTTGTATGGTGGTGTTCCATCCCAGCTACAGGACTCTGCATTTGCCTTTGAATGTTGTGAGGTTCCTGTCAGCTCATTTACCCATCCTGTCTCGGTCTCTCTTAGCAGCAGCCCTGCCCTCCAGTGTGTGAACTTTGAACCACTGACCATGATTCCAGCAAGTTTTCCACCCACTTTGCAATTTCTCTGTGCAGTCCATGGAAGCCTGGTTTGGCTACAAAGGTACTTTGAGATGCTGTCTTGAAAGTCACGCTACAGTCAAGGAAGGGAAATGTGTACTGCTGTCCCCTTGTCCACCAAGACAGACATCTCCTCATGGAAAGCAATAAGGTTAAAAAGGACAAACTGTGTTCCATTAGATCCGTCCTGGCTGTTCCTATCCTTTTTTGTCCATAAAGTGCTTGGAAGTGCATTCCAGAAGGTTTTGCCCCATGATCATTGTGGCCAGTCAGGTTAGGCTAGTGTTCCAGCCTGTAGCTTTCTGGATCCTCCTTGTTGCCTTTCTAGGACATGGACGTGACATTTGCCCTTTACCAGTCATCAAGAGACTCCCCAAGTTGCCATGACCTTTCAAACGTGATGGAGAACAGCCTGGTAATGGGTGTTGACTGGCTCCTTCAGCGCGCTCAGATGCATCCTGTGTAGTCTCATGGCCAGCGTGTCAAGTTGTATATCAAGTTTGCTTTATTGGTCCTTAACTGACTTCCTCTACTGTGATACTTCACTGCTCCACACTCCACCATTAGCTTCGGGGAGCTGGGAGGCCTGTGAGCAGACCTTGCCAGTGCAGACTGAGGCAAAAAGGCACCTAGTACTTTGATCTTCATGTCCTTTGACACTAGATCCCATACTCCACTGAGAGCAGCAGGCCTACATTTGCCTCATTCTTTCTTTTATTGCCCGTGTATTTATAAAGGCTCTTGTTTCCCTTCATAACCCTGGCTAGCTTCAATTTCAGCTGAGCTTGGCTTTCCCAGTTCCATCCTTGCATGCTTGGGAGATTACTGCTGGGTAGCCCATCCCTACTACCATGTTCAAAACTGTCGCTTTTTGTGCTTGAGTTGGGGCAGAGGTTGCGCATTCAGCCAAACTGGCTCTCTGCCATACCTGCTTGATTTCTAGCTAACTAGAACTGACTGTTCTTGTGCTAGGAACATGTTGTCTTTGAAGATCAACCCACTCTTCTACCCTCCAAAGCAGCTTCCCACAGTATCCTGCCTATGAGGTCCCTGAACAAGTTGTAGTCCATTCTCCTCAAGTCCCTGGTCTGCTATTTTCCTTTCTCAGTTCTCTCAGGGTCTTAAATTTCACCATCTCACAGTTGCTTCGGCCAAGGCTGCCACAGACTTTGTCATGCCTGGCCAGTTCATTCTTGTTTGTGAGGAGTAGATCGGAGTGCCTCCCTGATTGGTCTTGTTGCTCACTTGGGTCAAAGGAAATGTTCTTGATGGTCAGGCATCTCCTGGATTGCTTGTAGCCTGCCAGGTTGCTCTTCATGAATATGTAGGAATGGTTAAACTATTTACTGGATGTACGTTATCATTAACTCCCTGCTGACAATGTCATCTTTAATGTTCTACTGAATTAACTGTATCTCTGATCCTTTTTTTTTCCTGTTTCAGATTGAGACCCCCTTTAATGCCTTTCTAGGGATCAAATTTAACAGTCTTTGACCCTAAACAGGGACCTCACGATATACATCTCTACTCCTCTCTGAATATAAGCATTTACAGCTTTTCATACAATTACATGCTCTTCCCTGGTGGAGGTCTTGCTCCAGCCAACCTGTTTTGTTCTTCTAAGCATGTGTGGGGGCAGTGTCAAAGCTTGTCGTGCTTGAGAAAGATTACCTCCAGTATTACGGATTCCATTCATTGCTCCCATTATCTTTTGTCTTTGTAATAAGAATAGATTTTCAAAATGCATTTAGCCAGGAATGCATTCACTAGCATGCTACATTTATAAAATTAGAAGTCTAGGAACTTGCATGTTTTCAGAATTTGTCAGAGGTCAGAATTTCACTGGTTTCCCTTACAGATTCCTGCAACTGCCAACAAGAAAAATACTGAAAGACAGAGCTTATCTGCAGAATATTGCACCAGAGGATACTTGAACAGAGCATTGTAGATCTAATTTTAAAAAGTGTAGAACGACACATGCAGTGAACACTAAAAAGCACTTCGAGATGGCCAACAGTTTCATAAACGTACATAAACTTGAATTAATATTTGATATAGAATGAATGAGTCGATCTGAAGTTATATCCCTGCATGATCTGAAGTTGTATATGAAGGTTATTGAGTCATATTCCTTGACGTTTGACTGCTGTTGAACCCTCCAGGTGTGTAGCAGCAGGTTGCACCTGCAGTGCTTTTGTGTGTACCAGGTACTCCCCAATCCTGCGTTATCAGTGGAGTGTCAGTGGATCCTGGCAGCACAGTGGGTGGCAACAAATAATTCTCTGAAAATTCATGATAGGCATCTCTGTTTTTTTTCATTACCAGAGTCTTCCTGTAAGCTTGTGAATGATTATTAGAGGTGTGAAATAAGTCAGGACAATCCAGAAGACATTTCAGTTGCTACAGCTAAAGGTAGATGGTTAATGGTTTCCAAACAATAATGAAAGTTGTTATTTGGAGGTTATTAATAGTGCCTGCAGATCTCAAGAACTACCAAGAAGGCTCTGAACACTTAAATAAAAATAGCTTATTTTGGCTCTGAATGAAAAATGTGAGAGACAATTCTTGCAGTCTGTTAATGCGTGCCTTACCACAAGCTTTATTTGATTTGTTTTAGATGAGAAGATTGTGGAGAAAATCCGAGCTTTACAAATGAAAGCTGAAGACTATGATGTTGTTAAGGTGATTGGAAGAGGGGCTTTTGGAGAAGTGCAGCTGGTAAGAACGTAATGATTTAATGATTAAAGAAATTTATGGCTTTAGCCAAAACCTTACTCAGTCTTGCATGCTTTATATCTAAAAAATGCATTCTTACAAAGAATAAATGTTATTTTTGTGGTATTGTGAGGTCATTTCTGTGCATAGTGAACAGTACATCCGAGTTTGAAACATGAGATTGGAAGGGGAGGGCTTGGGAAACAGCTTGCTATCCTTTGATCAAAACGGAAAAGGCAGTTCTAATTCTAAGTTTTTTTGTCCGCAAGCATCCCTCTATAATAATATCTGAAACCTTCCTATGAAAGAGCAAGCTAATAGTGCAACAAAAAAATTTTGTTTCGCTCTTATTGACTGTGATGCTTGCATTATATTTAACTGATAAGATTCATGTAAGATTTTTTTAAGACTCTTTTCTTAACATTGTCCACTCAACATTGTATCCTTTATAATATCTGATGTAAGAATGGGATTACTTTTTAAATTTATATTGCAGAGAAATTCTATTAGAAAAAAAGCAAAACAATCAAAATACAAAATGTGACTTAGTATATCATGCATATTCTGCTTTTCATTATTCATTATTTTTTTCTGGACTTCCAAGTCACAGTGTGTGATACATAGCAAAAAATGTGAGCATATGTATAAGATGGATTGATATGTCAGTTTTGAAATAAGCTGTGGATGTAAGCACCAAGAATCTGAGAAAACAAACAGCAGGGACAAGCTCTCATGAGCTAACAGATAGCTGTGTATCAGCTGATCCATGGTAATTTTCTGTGTAAGCATTTTTTGAGGAAGAAATATGTGAAGCGAGGCAATGGAAAGGGGAGCAACTAGTTTGCAAGAACAAGCAAGTGAAGCTTGTTACCTTGTTACCACAAAGTAACAAAAATTACCCTTTTGCTTGTGGCTTTTTGACATGGAACAGACATTTTACTGTTCTGTGCTAGTCCTGCACTTGGAAGGTGGGAAAATCATATTGTCTTGTAATGTACATAAATTTTGGAAAATATAAAGATGTTTTGGTGTTCTGTTGAGGAACGTGACAAGATCTTAGCTGTGAAGTGCTTGTAGGAGGCACACAAGGTATAATGGCAATAAATTTTTGATCCATTCCTAAAATTATTCGTATTTTCTGTATTAGTATTGGTGAAATTAATTGGAACTGCCGAAAAAAAGCCCTGTGACTTGTTTAACACTAGTTGCATGACTCATGGATAATTTGCAAATTTACATGTAATTCATGTGGCAGTTAACGTTTAATCAGCAATTTTTATTAATTTATGTTGTTTTTTAAGGCAACTTCATCCAAGTGTGGCAACATGAAAATGTAGCTCCCTCTTCCCTATTTCTTTCTGGGTCATTTGCGCTTTGTTTTTATCCAGAAGAATTTATGAAGTGTGGAGGAGATCCTCATTTTCAGACAAGACTTTAAAGAATTAATATGTCTTGCCTATGCTTTTATGTGCTTGTGGGCAAGAGGTGAATACCAAAACCTTTAGCAGAAACTTACTTATTTGAGAAGGGGCTGCTGCAGGGAGCTTTGTAAGAAAGTAATCTTACTCTTTGTCTTTTCACTGGTGGTCAAGTTAAATGGTTTGTTTTAAAGTCTTCTATTAGACATTTTTATCATTATATATATCCAGTTATAGCAGCTAATAGAGATACTCCTTTTTCATGCACTTGCATGGGAGGTCAGCAAAGAATCAAGTTGTGAGGAGCAGAGTTCCTCATCCATTTGAGGGGTGGGGAGATGAAAAAGAGAAGATCTCAGTAACAGAAGTCATGTGCATTTTTTGGATGTCACACTGATATATTTGCTGGAAGCATCTAAGAGACTTGTATTTTTAATGTTCTTCAAAAGTCAAAATACATTGTTTTCAGATGTGTATTTCTAAGAACTTAAGGGTTTTTCTAAATAAATTTCATTTTTATTTAACATTTCATTTCAAATGTAAGTTCCTAATTTGTTCTGACTTAGAATGGAAACTTTTTTCCTTAATTCACAGTATCACGCACAATTTAAATTCCAAAGTAGAGATGATTTTTCACAGTGTATGTACTGCAGTTAGGTGGTTTGAAGCATCTGATGACAAATTTCTCATTTGCCTCATCATTATAATGTAATGGTAACATGCATAGTAACTTGGTCATATAATGGTGTTTGTTGCTGTTGTTGTTATGGGGTTTTTTTATTCTTTTGAATAAGCCCTTCAAGTCCCAAAATAGAAAAAGCTAAGAATGCTTGGTACTTGAAGGGAACTTCTGTATGTTCTTATAGAACTCTTATGTACTGCATGCCAATTTGAAAGAACACTCTTTTTCTGGAATGTAAAAATATAAGTAGAAGTCATAATGTTATGTGGTCTTACAGCTAAAAAGCAGTGGGTTAATAAATACAACTGTAGATGTGAACTAATATTAGCTGGTGATGAGGGCATACATACCTAGATTTTTTGCCTCACAAGGTATGATACAAGTTTAAACTATTGAGCTAAGCTATAGCTATTTCTACTCCATTCAGAATGTTAATACCACACTTGCAGATGATGGATTTGGAGTAATCAAAGTATTTTGCAACACATTCTGTGATCAAAATAGACATTTGCTTCAGTGGGGGCTAAACGCAGAAAGAACCATGAATAAAACATGATTAAGTACATGAGTTGAATGCATGAATGTCATGTTATCAGTGTGTGCCATTGTCCATAAATATCTGTAGCACAAATATTTGTTAAATAATTGTAATATTTAAATATAATAAGGAAAAAAATGAATATGTTAACATGTAGCATAAAAAGTCTGCTATGACCTCCTTCATTTAATTTTGTTTCCCGCAAGCTTTCTACTCCAGTATAGCATTTTGTTGTGAAAGAACTTGTGTGGAGAGATCAGCTTTCTGGATTCTAGCAAGAAAGGAAAACACATTCTCTACTGCTGTATCTTACAGCTAAATTTTTAAAAAAGCGCTGCTTTCCCCCCCTTTCTTCTCACCCCCACCTCCCCACCCCCTCCCCTCCCTTAAAAAAATTCAGTCCAGTACAGAGAAATCAGATGACTGTGGTCTGAGCATCTGACTTTGGTGGAAAAACAATTTCCTATAACTGCAGAAGTATTAAACTCTACTCTTGAGCTCTGGCCTCTGGCTTTACTGGGTCTGTAGTGATGGGGAAAGCTAAGAAAGTAATTGCCAGCTGCCAGATCACTGCTTCTCTTAGGTAGTGCTGTGAATAAAAGTGACTGGTGTCTGGGGCAGACAGAAAAATTGAATTATGGTGCTTAATATGTTACTTGTGGTTTATGCAGAAACAGTAATTAATGAAAGCACGTCCTGAGTACCTCTTGTTTGTTTTCACTTGGGGAAAAATCCTCTGAATTTGAAATTGAGCCATATCCTCAGTTCCTTCTCCCAGGTCTAATCACAAAGTACTGTAATGTTGTAGTGACACAGCAGACTGTCTTGATTGTGTACTGGAAACTAAAGCAAGGCTAACTCTTTCTTGTATTTGAGTAGTAAAGGACGGTCTTTGTTTATTAGGTTTAGTTCCCCAGCCACTGCTGATGTACCTTTCTGTAGTAATGCAAATAAAGCAGTCGTGGTCTATTACCTGAAAATTTGTCGTGATTTTTGAGGACATGGACATTGGTACCCTGTCTGTAGTAGTTTCTTATGGATTATTAAGTATTTAGGTTATTTGTGGTTATTTCAAGCCTTAGAATCACTTCACAACTCCACTCTAGGATCTTCATTTTCTTTTATCATAAAAGAGATGGTACTATACTACGTACTCAATCTGGTAACTTCAAATGAGTATATTATTTTCTTTGCCTACAAGTCGTCTTTGGACATGAATGCTCTAGAAATTATGGATGCATTTTGTGTGTACTTGTTTCCTCAAAGTCTTAGATTGATGAAGCAGAGTAGAGGGAAATTCTTATTTCTTAATGCATTTTCATAAGTTAAACAAGGCCATGTTACTCAGTGCTGATGGCACGAAGGGATTTTCCTACCTATTTTGAGAGTTACTCTGGTGAGCTTACGGTTTAAATTTGGCAGTTCATTTAAACAGTTGGAAGAAATTGAAACATCGTGACAGTTTAATACATGAATAATCTGCTATATGAGCCAATATATGTATGTACAAATATAGCTCTGGGTAAAGAGCACAGTGGTTAGCAGCTAAATAGGCTGTTTCCAGGGGCCATGGTGGTGGTACAAGAAGTAATATCACCGGTAGGTCTGTTCACTTGTAAGGTACGCCAAGACACACTAAGCCTTTGGGTGTGCCAGTATGCTGGTTGTTGCTTTGGTTCCTTGAACCTCTCTGAAATAGTCTCAAGAAATAATTAGCCAACTAATAACCTATTGGCACTACCTGAGAGAGGTGCACAGACTGTGATTTCTGGCCCCCCTACCCCTGTTCACTTTGCTTCTCCTGTACATGAGCTTGCTTCAGGCTGTGCTGCCTTTTCGAGGCTTTTTTCTCCCCAAGTAGTGGGAGAGAATTATTCTCATAAATGAAGGCAGCTATACTAACTACAGCCAGGCAAGAGTACACAATGATTTTAGGAACTGTAAACTACTAAATACATTGCAGAGTTTTATGTGAGCTTTCACAGAAAGTGCATCTTCAATTAAACAGTATCTTTTTGAGGCTGCAAATCTTTGTGTTTCTTCTGGTTTTGAGCAGGATTACAAAAGCTCTGCTTTATGGAGTATAGTTTGTGGTGTACCACCAAGTCTTTGTAAATAATCCCATGTGGGATTTGTAAATGGGAAGGAGGTAGTTTTCAAAATCCTTTTTTAGGACACCTTCACTATCTGGTTAATTGTTAATGTCTTAAAATACACATGCTTATAGAGTTGTTAATGCATGTAGATAATAAGTTTCTGTTCTGGTGTTTGGTGGAGGTTTTTTTGATCTAGTACACAGAAGGTTGTTGGTTTGTGTTAAACAGTGCGAGAGTAAATTCATAAATAATCCTGTGTCTGTTCATGTTCTCACTCTTCCCAAGATTTCCCTCCTGCCCCCAAAATGTTTATCCTATTTCGACAGATCATTCCTGTTGACTTCAGCAGCATTAATGTTTACAACTCCTCAGGAGCAGGAGACTGATGCTCACAGATTTGTAGACCAAATAGGTGCCCCTGTGAAGGTTTGCACTGCAGATGTAATGGACTGGAAACATTTACAACTGTTCAGGAAAAAACCTGATTAAACATTCAAGTAGCATAATTAAACTTGGACATTGTGTAAAACTAAGAGGTTGGGGGTATGGTTTAATTTACTAAATGTGAGGTTTTTAAATGCATCAGAAAGTTGTAACCGTTTGGTTCTCATTTCACAAATTAGGCTATTGAATTTTTTATTTTCATGTGAAGAAAATATGGAGAAACTTAAGATGCACTTACTTTCTTTTTTTCTTCTGACTTGGACATCTTACAACTGAATACTTGTCACCTTGATTTCTGCAAGGACCACTCAAAAAGTTAAAAAAAAGGTCCTTTAGTAGTTGTTTCATAAAGTAGCATGAATCTAATGTTTCATTAGCAGGGTAATGACTTTACAGTCTGTGCTTTAAGGATTTTGTTTCATGTCAGATGAAGTTTTCAAAAGTATTTTCAGATCTTGTCATAAAAGTTTTAATTTCAGTTTTAAGACAGGATTTATGTTATTAATTTTACACAATTTAAAGTAAATTTAATTACCACTGAAGAAAAGAAATAGGAGCAATCCTTTTTGTGAAAAATAAAATTGGATGAGGCTGAAGTGGACTCCTTGCAGTATTTCTGACATGAATGAATGGAATGGATAGATGGTGTTCAGAATAAGAAAACATAAACACAGTTATGTTTTATTTCTCTTTATGTGATGGAACTTTTCAAAGGG
The DNA here is from genome assembly GCF_000687285.1 of Phaethon lepturus. Taxonomy (NCBI): domain Eukaryota; kingdom Metazoa; phylum Chordata; class Aves; order Phaethontiformes; family Phaethontidae; genus Phaethon; species Phaethon lepturus. Next base: position 21,944 of record NW_010564112.1, read on the forward strand.
GAAACAGACAAGCATTTTCTCTTTATTCATAAAGAGAATTATTTAATCTTATTTTTTTAGTGTTCTGGGTGATTTGAAGCAGGCACATTTACTCATAAGATGTTAAGAGCAGTCCAGTTCTTTAAAGAAAGATGGTACTTTCCTCATTCTAAGTTTTTGGTTGGTTTGTTTTGTTTTGGGTTGTGTTGGGTTTTTTAGCAGTGCCAGTCTGAGTAAGCAGACTGATGGAGTCAGCTCTCATTTTTATGCTGATAGCCATAGTGAGGAAGAACATATGCTTGTATCAGTGCATCTTCAATGAAACGGCTACCTCCTAAGAGCTCCCGCAGCTCTGAGGCACATCCCTCTCATCTCCTTGCAACTCCTCTTCTGAGAGCTGCAGCAGGCTCTGGCATATCTTCCTTCATGTGGCATCCTTCTTGTTCTACCCCTGCTGTGTTTTTTTGGAGCAGCTGTTAGGTTTTTCTCTCCAGGTTTGGAAGTTCTCAAATCTTTACTGTATAGAAAATTGGGTGTATGAAGACCCGGAGGCATCATGTCCCAGAAAGACATAAGAGAAATATACTGTGCTCGTATTCGGTTTTTTTACAAGGTATTTTTAAAAAGTTGTTTCTCTTCTTTCTCGACCAACAGGTTCGCCATAAAATGACACAGAAGGTTTATGCAATGAAGCTACTCAGTAAATTTGAAATGATCAAGAGATCAGATTCAGCCTTTTTTTGGGAAGAAAGAGATATCATGGCCTTTGCCAACAGTCCGTGGGTGGTTCAGGTAAGGAAGATATGTAAGAATAAAATAATTAAAAAAAAAAAACAAAAACCTTTCCCAGTCTTGAGCGGGGTTTGAATTTACACCTAAACTCAAATTATGGTTTAGATTCAGATTTTACTTTTCAAAAATACGTATTTACAGCAATTTCACTGAGTTTTGTGTATTTGCCTGTGTTAGAAAGTAGATTAATTTACATTTTAGTCACTACAAATGCATCATAAAACAGAATTAAACAGATTTTTGAAATATCCACATAATTATTTGGAATAATAGAGAGATTACCTTTCCCACTAAGAAAAATTCTGTATAGAAACAAATGTCAACATTATTTCCAGTCTTTCCTTTTGATACATTCAGTTGACCACAAGGAATTAGTATTAAAGAGTGCCCTAAGTAGTTACTGTCTCTTCAGCTGCGATTTGGTAGAAGGATGAATGCACACTCCTGGTCTCCTGCAAGACAGGAGCTTGTAGCAGTGGTTTGCTTGAAACCATCTTCTGTTTGTGGTCAGTGATTGCATCTCAGCTCAGAAGTAATATCCAAGCAATGGAGAGTTGACTTCTTCACCTGGTCTTGAACACTATTGCTTGCAGCTGTCTCATGATATGTGTCATCATCATGTTTGCAATATGAATTATGCCTTTGGGAAGAATTAGTACTAAATATTGCAATTTGTTGTAACTGGTAAATTATACCAGTTAATAAAATGAGTAGTGAAAGCATATGCTTAGAGAAATTGTTAGTACTTAATTTTGTTAAATAATTCATATGTTTAAATGCTCTCAAATATATTGCCATGCTTCTGTATATTTAGTAAGTAAAGAATGGCCTTAAGCTTTCCATGTACTCTTTAGAATACTTTAGCTCATATATGCAAGCAATGTTTTACAAGCTTTTTTTTTGTTAGGATGTTTTGCTCTTCTGAGCATATTCTATGTTCTTGCCTATATTCAGCAGAAACACTTAACCAAATAGATGAATTTTTATTTAGGTCTTTGATTCTCTTCTAATGATAGTAGTTGTCTGGGATTTGTTTTATTTCTCATATGCAGTTTAAAGTATCAAGAAATGTATGACACTCAATTTTCAAAGGAAAGTGTAGCAAACATGATATAAATGTGTATGTGGATTTGTAAATAGCAAATGAATTAAAGTGTAGTTGCACTTGTGCCTTCTATGATGAAGTGAATTAGAATGATATGTTTAAGTAATGTGGTCCAGTGGGATAGGGCATTGAGCTGATTTTAAGAAAATGTAAGTCCTGTTCTGAGCTAGAAACTGGGACAGATCACACTACTTCTCTGTGCCTTCTTTTTTATGTGAAAAACAAGTGAAACCAGAGCCCTAGATAATTTATTTTTAAATTAAATTCCTTGAGGGCAGCAGTGAAAGTGCTGTATAAAAGCATAGTGTTGTTATTTATTATCATATTGATATCTTTACATTTGAGAATACAAAGAGTATTTTGGATTTTAATTTAGGTTTTAATGACCAAATGCATTATTATATATTGTATGTACTATCTATTTGGGAAAACAAATATGTATGTATTAAAATATGTATTTGTAATATAGGTCTTCTGTCACTACTATAAATAATAATTTTAATCTATAGATCAGATCTCCTTAATAGCGTTCCTGCCTTTCATGGTTCCTCATCCTCCACAAAATCCCTGTTTTTGATTTCCTCCTTTCCACTTACCCTCTTTTTCAGTTGCCTTTGAGTTTTGTGTGGGTAGCTTAAAGATGTGAATTATTTTAGTTTTTAATGTAAAGGAGCAGAGTGAGAGACTTTCAGAGACTTTTTAACACCAGTCTTTGAACGTTTGGTAGTAATGCTTTTTGCTGGTTTGGGCCGTTTTCAGACCTAGTGATTGCTGGGGGAAATCTCTAAAACTTCAGCAGTCTAGGTCTGAAATACATTTTAAAGAGATGAGACTCACTTTCACTATCATGCCAGTAGGAAACATACTAGCTGCAACCTATACCAGACCATTATTTTATTGTTCAGAATAACTTCTTGTGTTGTATTGTGTTATGGTTGTCTTCAGGAACTTTTTTTTCCCCCTTTCTTATTTCAATATACATGTTGATTTAGGACAAAGTCAGTAGTGACAAGTGTTTTTCTAAATATGTACAGAGTTAAGGAGATTTATAATACATTAAATTTAGAAACAGTCTTAAGATGCTATTCACTGTTGAGCTATTTCCAAATCAATACATGATGCTCCCTTTCTCAGATTTGATGTTTTGCATTTTGACTCTGATACTTTTTAATGCCAAGAAACATGGACACACAGAAGCTCATACTCCTAAAGTAATCAGGAAATCTTCTTTGCTTTCTTAAAAATGAAAATGAGGGGGCTTGAAGTTCACTACATTTCAAGGTACTGTCGTAATTGACAGAATATGTAGATTAACTGAATATAAAAAACAAAGTTACTTTACATCAGTCTTGAAAATATATGCTCAGGTTTGATGAAATTTCAAGATAAAGTGCTTTATTCTTTTTCCTAGTTGTCTCTGAAAAGTAATTGCTCTTTTTTATTTTTCTTTTTTTTTCATGCTGCAGCTATTTTGTGCCTTTCAAGATGACAAATATTTGTACATGGTAATGGAATACATGCCAGGTGGAGATCTTGTAAACCTTATGAGCAACTACGATGTGCCTGAGAAATGGGCCAAGTTCTATACAGCTGAAGTTGTTCTTGCTCTTGATGCAATTCACTCCATGGGTTTGATACACAGAGATGTGAAGCCTGACAATATGCTTTTAGATAAATATGGGCATTTGAAGCTGGCAGATTTTGGCACTTGCATGAAAATGGATGAAGTGAGTATGCAACTGAATCGTTTATCATCTATAAAACTCTAAATCTAAGGGTTATTTTTTTTTAATTATAGTACCCAAAGGAATATTCATCAAATGGTCCACTTGGCTGGAAAGCTGTTCCTTGTCTCCTAGTTTTAAATGCAAGGGTACTTTAAATAGTGTAGCCTTGTCTATAATAAACTGTTCTGACACATGGAAGAAGGATGTAAACTTACTTTTGTTATTTTTGAAAGCATGTGTGTTTATGGATTTCTGAGGTTCATTTTTTTTTTTTTGCCAAATGTCTGAAAAGCTTATGAGGCAATTCGTAATTTCAAAATTAGTAACCTTGGAACAGTTCATAAACTTCATAAACTTCATAAACATGACACTTCTCTGTAAATGAAATTATTTTATAGGCAAGATACAGTCCCTATTTTTTTATTCTGTGTCTAATTGTTCTCATAGCATCCTCTAGTGGTCATTAAAATGAGGTCACAATAAGGCAGCAGTCATATGTATTAAAATTTATGTTAGGTATTCGTCAAGATGTAATACATTTTAATTGTTCAGATTTTACCATGTACAGCCAAGTACCCAGTTTTCTAATAAGATTATGTAAGAATATTTTATTTTTAACAGGAAGTAATACCTTATATTATTAAATGAGACTTAAAAATAAAGCTACCTTCTGTAGTTTGCACTTTTAAAATCTTCCCTGACAGACAATTTTATGCTGTAATTTACACAATATAGTCTTTCTTTGAAAAATTACAAGATTCTAAAAAACCTGTGTATGAATATGTGTTATGATTTTCCTGGCCTTGGAAAGTTTTCTGCATTAATGTTTGCAAGGATGATCCTTTTAAGTTTATTTGCTTTAATGTGTTTAGATTTTTTTTTCTGTATTGTTTAGGCAGTGCTTGGTATAATCTCTGCAATCTACTTCATTTGCATTTACATCAATAAGTTAATGTCTCTTCAGCTGTATCTGGAAGTATTGTCTCTACTTTTTTTTCTCCTTTCCTGTGGCAATATATTAACAACTACAGCTGTTTACTGAGGTTCAGTAGTCTATTTAGTTTTGCTGATACTGTAGTTATTCTAAAGGCCAATAGATTGTTTACGTGCACTTTGATGATTTACTTGCCTATATTTTAGGGGAAACCATTTACTTTAATTAAAAAAATCAAAAGTAGTATCTGATTTCTTAATTTAATCCTTAAAATTGATCTTGTTTTTGAGACAATAGGCTGTAGGTTTAAGGGAATCTGATGTTCATTGTCTCTTCAGAAGAGACAATAAAATGAGCATCAAAAGTTCATAATATAAATCTACAAAAATGAGTGATCCCTTGTGCTATTTTAGATGTCCCAGAAATGGTGAACCTAAGCTCTTTTTTCATTGTTTTTAGAAGAATGGAATACTAAAATGTGGTTGATCATATTAAAAATGTGAGAAGTGCATGCACATTTCTCATAAGAGTTATAGTGAGCTCCAATTTGGTCTGGGCATCATCAATGAACCAGTGATCTACTAAAGAAGTTAATTTTTTAACAGATTAGTAAAGTTCTTCATGTTTCTCAGACTCAGTGGAATGGCAAAAATTTTTTATACAGGAAGCTTTAGAGGTTGAGAGGTTCTGGATTGTCTCCAAATCTCATGCTACTTCTTACAAAACATGAACACATCCCAGCTGTGTGGATGTAATATTGATGTTGGCAAGATGATTTCTAGAAAATATATGCTTACCCAACACTTAACTTATTTTTTCTGATTTAGAGTTCTTTTAGTAGTTCTGCACATTAGCATCTTCCTTATGCTGTTGAGAGCCCCGGAAAATTCTGCTGCAATTTGCTGAGAGACTTTTTTGATCTTTGCTGTGGAACTGAAGTCAGTGTTCTGTTAAGTCTTCCAGGCCAGTCCAGACACTTGCAGCAGAATTCCTCCTTACCATTATGTGAAAAGAATTGCTACATCTTTTAGTGATCTTTTCCAAAATAAAATAAATTGGCTTGTTTATGTAACTCAGTTGTAATGGTTTTGGAGGTTTTGATTTTTTTATTATTTTTTTTTTAAATCTGCAACAAGGTGAGTATTTCTGTGATTGAGTAAAGAATGGGGTTGACCTCAAAGGTTTATCAGAAATTGTAGTTCCCTTTTGGTATTTAGGTATGACAAGGTAGCCCAGGGCAGGTTTCACCAGACTGTAATCTTTGGTTTTTCTGTAAGAAACTAAACAGTAGAATGGTTGGCTTTGGCAGGTATCATGGAGCCAGGAACTGCTAGTGCTGCTAGGGTCAGTACACAATGCTGTCTTGTGCTAAATGAGTTTTTAAAATAGCACAGGTTTAGAGGATATCTGTTGAAGAGAGACGTGACCAAAAGAAGGGATGTTTACCATTTGGGATTATCGCCTCGGCTCAGGCAGTTTAGCTGAAAAGAAGGGATGTGTTCCTCTTTTTAGACTTCAACTTATTTCTCGTTGAAGCTCGTCCATGACTCTGCTGGATCCTTCTTGCTTCAGTTCATTGGCTGTAGCATGCTGCGCAAGCCGGGGTGCAGTGTTAACACCTGATCTGAGCTATCCTAATGTTCCCACACAAGCGCTCTCCAGCTCTTTTTTACTGAAAAAAACTTCATGAGGGAGTGAAAGCCTGATTCGGTGGATGAGGAATTGGTTGGATGGTCGCATCCAGAGGGTAGTGGTCAATGGCTCAATGTCCACATGGAGATCGGTGATGAGCAACGTCCCTCAGAGGTCCATATTGGAACCAGTACTCTTCAATTCATCAGTGACATAGTGCGATCGAGTGCACCCTCAGCAAGCTTGCAGATGACACCAAGCTAAGTGGTGTGTTTGTCACGCCTGAGGGACGGGATGCCATCCCGGGGGACCTGGACAAGCTCAAGGAATGGGCCCGTGAACCTCATGAGGTTCAACAAGGCCAAGTGCAGGGTCCTGCACCTGGCTTGGGGCAAGCCCAGGTATCTATAGGCTGGGAGATGAAGGTATTGAGAATATCCCTACCGAGAAGGACTTGCTGGTACTAGTGGGTAAAAAGCTGGACGTGAGCCAGCAACATGCACTCACAGCCCACAAGGCCAACCGTGTCCGAAGCAGCGTGGCCAGCAGGTTGAGGGAGGGAATTCTGCCCCTCTGCTCTGGTGAGACCCCACCTGGAGTCCTGCGTCCAGCTCTGGAGCCCTCAGCACAGGAAAGACATGGACCTGTTGGAGCGGGTCCAGAGGAGGCCACAGCAATGCTCCGAGGGCTGGAACATCTCTGCTGTGAGGACAGGCTGAGAGAGTTGGGGTTGTTCAGCCTGGAGAAGAGAAGGCTCTGGGGAGACCTTCTTGCAGCCTTCCAATACTTCAAGGGGGCTTCTAAGAAAGATGGGGACAGACTTTTTAGCAGGGCCTGTAGCAATAAGACAAGGGGTAATGGTTTTAAACTAAGAGAGGGTAGATTTTCACTAGATCTAAGGAAGAGATTTTTCACAATGAGGGTGGTGAAACGCTGGAAACACCCACAAAGGTGGTAGATGCCGCATCCCTGGAGACATTTCCAGGTCAGGTTGGACGGTTCTCTGAGCAACCTGATCTAGTTGAAGATGTCCCTGCTGATTGCAGGGGGCTTGGACTAGGTGACCTTTAGAGGACCCTTCCAACCCAAAGTATTATATGATTCTCAGCCTTGGGCCAAGACAGTGGGTCACTCAGGTCTGAAGGAGATCCTCCTAAGCATGAAAACTGAACTGCTTTGTCTTCAGCAATATAGTAATTCTGACTGATGCTAGGAAACACTACAGCCTCAATGCCAAGCTATAATAAACTGTGAGAACATGCTATGTCTCATGGGCAGACTTTTTTAAAATTCTGCACTGCACACTCTCTCTCATAGATGCAGGACCTCCCTCAAGATGGAATTCCAAGATCCACCTTGATCTTTTGAGGTGATAAGTCTCAGGTAAAACACAGGCTTGAGACTCCCAAAAGAGAGCTTTGTATGAGAACTGCTATAGTAAGTGTGCTACTCAGGCATAAAACAGAAGCTTAGTATTTGAAACAGAGGAGTAACACTTTGTCCAGAGAAAAGAGCACCCTTTAGATCTCTTCAAATGCTGAAGTACAGAACGCAGAAGTCATTGTGCAGAACGTAGGGTCTGTCAAGATGCGATGTACTACACAGAGAGGACTTAGCTGTTTACTCGGTGTCATGGTTTAGCCCCAGCCAGCAAATAAGGCCCATGCAGCCGCTCACTCACTCCCCCATGGTGGGACGGGGGAGAGAATTGGAAGAGTAGAAGTAAGGAAATTCATGGTTTGAGATAAAGACAGTTTAACGGGTAAAGCAAAAGCCACGCACACAAGCAAAGCAAAACAAGGAATTCATTCACTACTCCCCATGGGCAGGCAGGTGTTCAGCCATCTCCAGGGAAGCAGGGCTCCATCGTGTGTAATGGTTTCTTGGGAAGACAGATACCATCACTCTGAACATCCCTCCACCCCTTCCTCCTTCTTCATCGCAGCTTTATATACTGGGCATGACGTCATATGGTATGGAATATCTCTTTGTCCAGCCTGGGTCAGCTGTCCCAGCTGTGTCCCTTCCCAGCTCCCCATGCACCCCCAGCCTTCTTGCTAGCGGGCTAGCATGAGAAACTGGACTGTCCTTGACTACTTAGCAACAACTGATGTTTTATCAGCACGTTGTCAACATTTTCTATTCCAAATCCAAAACTTAGCCTTACACTAGCTTCTGTGAAGAAAATTAACCTGGCTGAAACCAGGACACTTGGCTTAGATGCCAGAGATTATAGAAAATAGTCGGACTAGATAGATACTAGGATTATCCAGTACCTTAAAATACAGGCAAAGCAACACCCAGTTTCTTTGAAAGAGCAAATGTGTAAATGAGAGGAACAGAAATTTGGGAATATTATATTCAGGTGATAATGGACCACCCTCCCCAGGGATGTGGTAGAATCCCCATCACTGGAGATTTTCAAGATGTAGTTGAACAGGGTGGTAGATAATATCATTTAGGCTCTCTTTCCCATGCCACGTTGGGCCAGCTGATCTTTCAAGGTCCCTTCCAACCTGGGCTGTTCTGTGATTCTGTGAATGCATTTTTAGATTTGTTCCCGAGATGGAAGGTTGAGAGTTTTATGGGGAGTAAGTACAACCGACTCCACGTGCTTCAGAGAGAGGCAGTCCATTGAAAACTGGTGTTAGCGCACAGGGCCCTTTTAACTGTAGAAATATTTTTTTGTTTAACCATTCAATTCTTTGACATCTTGTCTGAAGACTTAAGGTGTTGTTACCTGGAGTTTTTTAGCATCTGTAATGTCATTGGAAAGAAGCTTTCTTGTTGCTACATACCAGCCATCAGACTTGGATGGCTGGCTTTTTTCTGGAACAACCTTCGCTTTGTTTGCATAAGACTTCATAAATACCGACATGTGTAACGTATTAAAAAGTGTGCTTGTTTTGGTGTATTAATTATAGAGGAATGGGAACTGAGGTGTTATTAGTATGTAGGTGTTGAGGTGATGAGGCTGCGACTGAAGCTGCGGTCTTCAGAGAAATGCTTCAGAACTCTTTCAGTGGCTTTGTTTTTAAAGAAACTTCTTAACCAGGGAGGGATTGAGGTGACTTCTACCAGTCTTCACTGAGTAAAGACTCAGACTTTCCCTTGTTATAATTTTGCATTTGGGTAAGGAAGAGATAGACATGCACTAATGTTGGAGGCCTGATTAAGATGCCACGGCCCTACTAGATCAGCAGATTCACATGAGCCTAGAGCAATTCCTCCAGTGCTCAAAGCAAAGAGAGGCGTAGGCTTCAGAGAAGACCTGTAGATTTGTCCACAGAGTGCTGTTACAAGCAGGATGATCAAATAGTGGTTCCTGACATATGCCAGATCCATTTTTGAATGTTTTCAGCTTTAGATTCCTGGAACCTTTGGGCTTTAGTTTATTTCCTAGTGTTAAAATGTGTTCATCTGTATTCTTCTTTGTCCAAAGAATGCATTAGGTCTTCTAAGAAGAGTTAACTTCATTTTCTTATTCCAGGATTATCCAGCTATTTGCTATCTGGTTCATAGTATAGAACTCAGAAGTTAACCTGCTCTTCACTCTGGAACTGAGAAGTTAAAACTTCCTTTAGGTTTCAGCTTCAGCATGGAGTTGTAGATGATGATAGACGTTTGCCAGCAGGACATTTGAAGTACTCCTTAGGTCTGTGTAGTATTTAGTCATCAGTTTAGTTTTTGCCTGCTAGTCCATGACTTTCTAGGATTCTGGTTTAGTACATAAATAAAAGCTTTTGGCACTTCATATTGTGTGTGAAAAAAAGTGTTTTAATTTGGGATCTAATTTTTACATGTCAATACAGTTCCCAAAGCAAAGTGTTTCTCTTCCTTTCTTTAAATATGTATTTTGACTTTAGTTGTTGCTGCAAACATTCTATATTAATGTTCAGCCAAAGCTGATGGCAAAATGCACAAAGAACTTTGTAAGATGACTTAGAAAAGATTTGAGGTTGAGAGACAGAATAAAAGATGAGTATATTTTTGGTACTTCTCTAACTTCATCCAGGATTTCATTTCATTCATCCATCTGGTCTCTCAGGAATGAATGCAGTGAATTTGATTAAAGGAAACAAGGCATATAAGTCTGAACCAACATGCTGGCAGATCTGACGATGCTTCTGCGTCATTTAGCCCCTGCATTTTTAGTCTCTCACTGTGAAGCAAAGAGGATGAAGAATCATTCCATTAATACAACTGTATTAATATGTTAATAAAAATTACCATTTAAAAAAAAAAAAGCTTTGCTATTCTTTAAAAATAGATTTTCCTTTTATTTTTTCCTATCTTTTGTAGTCTCACCCTTGGTGTTTATTTAAAATTTACCTGTAACTTGATTTATTGTCTGAATTAGACAAAACTTACAGATCTGCTGCGTAGGGCCTAGAACTCATAGTTTGTCAAAATTATTCTGAAGTTTGTCTTTGAATTCAGAGACATAAGGAGCAGTCCGATATGGCGTGTAGCTTCATGGAAACCAATGGTAAAAATAATAAAACTGGTCAATTTTTGAAAGATGTAATCAAGAAAAAATGCTATGGAGTAGGCAGGGGAGAGCACATTACCAGGAATTATTATTTCAGTTCATATTGCTTTGAGACTCTCAAGCGCATTCCTCAAACCAAATATTTTGGGCTATATTTTTTTTATGGTTTTCTAGTCTACTAATAGACGAATTGTTTAAAGACTCAGGAGTATTTTTAATTGAGCTGTTTGAATTCTTACTGTTGCACAGACAGGTATGGTGCGCTGCGATACAGCTGTGGGAACCCCCGACTACATATCGCCCGAAGTTTTGAAATCGCAAGGAGGTGATGGTTATTATGGACGGGAATGTGACTGGTGGTCTGTAGGAGTCTTCCTTTTTGAGATGCTAGTTGGTAAGTAGTGATTTCTTCTGTGAATGAGACTATTGTTCAGTCTTTACTGTGACTTTAGCTGTACTTTGCTGCGAGGAGGCTCGTTGTACCTCGCTATCTAACAGCTTGTGACTTTTGGCTGGTGGCGGTGTTTTATTCCTGTTCCCTTTGCTCTCTATCACTCTTACGCTGCAACAGCTGTTTTTTGCATGCTTGCTCAGTGATTAGTTCCCTGACTCGGTTCAGCTTAAAATTAATTCTTAGAATAGTTTAACTGGGGTCAGCCACCTCATCATCTCATGAACATTTCTGCCACCTCAGGGACAGTATTGAGTTTCCAGGGTTGCAGAGATGGGGAAGCAGTCGGAAGAG
>NW_010564112.1:33380-35657 GCF_000687285.1 Phaethon lepturus
TCCTTTTTTCTTTTTTTTTTTTATTCTATCTTCCTTTTTTCCTTTTGGATTCTGCTCCCTCCCCCTTTTTTTTTTCCTCCCCTCAGCACTAGCAATGTCTTCTGTTAGGTCAAAATGATTGTGGGAACATGGCTTGGTTCTTTCTTTTATGCTTGAGTCAGGATTTTCCAGTAAAATACACCAGACTGCTATGGCAACTAACATAGAATATAATCTGTTAAGGAGATGAGTCATCTGCATCTTAAAATACAGTGAGGTTCAGTATCATAGTCTGGTAGCAAAATACTGATTATAGAAGAACGGAATTGAGCATATAATTATTAAAAATCCAAATCAGCGTGTTCTAGGAATATTGTAGATCTGATGTTTCTGGTATCCTGAGCCAGGAAAGGCATTTGGATATACGATACTATTACAATCTCTGTGTCTTTCAGAATGAAGGTGTTTTGACTTAAAAAAAGTGTGTTTTATAATTAATAGTGTCTCATAAACAATTTTAGCAATAAATAAAATTCTTCAGTTAGTAACATACTGGACATATCTGTCCATAATGTTTTCTCAGAGCCTCTTTTTTTTTTCTTTCCTTCCTCAGAGAGAGGATTCTCCCCTTTTTATTCTTCTAATTAAAACTTTTTTTAAAGTGAAAGTAGAGAGGTACAGTTTTTGCAGTATCTAGATTGTATGAGGGAACCTGTACCTGATAGGACAACATTCTATCTACATTTCGGTGCAACAACCTGTGTTTTTATTCTGAGGCTTCAGTATGGGTTGCTAAGATTAAGGGCTTTATTTAGTGTGGTTATTCCTAGAGTTTGGAGTTGTGTGTTGGAAGAATTGTAGTATTTCATAATACTTCATTGTTCCTCCCAAAGTATATCTTGTTTTAATATTTGAAGTTAAGATATTTTTACTACTTTTGTTTGGTTTTAGTACTCAATGTAATTTTTTCTTTGTGTTTACTCTAGACTGTAAACTTGCTTTCATTAACTTTATGATTTTTCACACCATTTTTCTGTTGGGAGTTAAGCAACAATTTTTTTTCTGTTTCAGTTTTAATAATTTTGTTTCTATTTTGGTTTTAGCCATGCCGTAATCCTACATGTGATTAACACTGTACCCTTTTCATCTTCTTTCTTTGTGCTTTTCATGAATCCTTCTTCCTGCCTTTCCTGCCTTTTCTTTTTTTTAAATCTGAGACTCCTTCTTCCTCTGAAATGGATAAGTGATTTTCTATCTATGCAATCTTCTCAAAATGTTAAAACCTGCTTCACCTTTATACTGGTAATTACAATTACAGGGCCTAGTTGTGCCCTGTAATTTTTTTGTTTATTTGTTTTTCTCCAGTCCTTATATTGCAATCTCAGTTGGATTTCCTGTCTGACAGCACCAAGGTAGCTTGCTTCAGTGTCTCCATTTACAAACACAGTATTTGAGGCTCAGGTCAGATTCATTCAACAAGCTGTCTAGGAAAACATGCAGCTTCTCTTCGATAACAGTATAGCTTTTCTGGTCCTTGTATTTGAACTAGGAATAATGAGACTATTCCAAACAGACCTTCTACTCCCACAGACATACATTGCTAAGAGACAGGCACCGATAGAGTGGTTTGGAATATCTGATACTGGTTAAACTTTACCTTTGTTTAAGCCCTTGTCCCTTTATTATCCTGTGGTATTTTGACTATTGAAGATTCCTTCTTTTTCATCCTCAATGACATGTAACATAAAACAATCTTAGCTTTATCATTTCCGTTCATAAATAGCCTTATCGTTTTCAAGATCCCATTAACAACAGTTGTTTTTAAAAGCCTTTGCAGACTTTCACACTTGGTTTTCTCCTGGTAATCTTACTTAGTTTCTTCATATCCCACACATTGGTGGAAGGTATCCATTTTTGCTTGTGTTTACGTATCAGGTTCTGCCTATGGTCTTCTAAAACTTTATGCGTTAAAGAAAGCACAGAAACCATTCTGTTGTTCTGGTTTTAGTAAAGACAGAGTACTAATGAAAACAGTACTACTTTTTATTGTGTGCTTAACTAAAATGTTGGTCACAGAATGAATCCTAACAGTAGTTCAGTGACTTAGGATAGTTTTGAGGTGTGGCCTAAATCAAAGCTGTTTCTGAGACTGAAGACAACTGAGAAGGGGAAGGTTTGGAAAGAGGGAAGACAGCAGCAAATATCAGTGATCCTCCCTCCAGTGTACTGGTATGGGAGCATCATATCTTTATCGATGACCTGAATGGGGGGATCGAGTGCTCCCTTAGTAAGTTTGCA
>NW_010564113.1:0-5996 GCF_000687285.1 Phaethon lepturus
CCGCGCTGCCCGCTGGCCTTGTGCTGGTGCGGGCTGAGCCGTTCAGGGCTGTTGCAGCCTGCGTGTGTCCTGTTCTAGCAAGAGGCGTACGTATCGCCTCGTTACGGAGGGGCACCAGCGCAGCGCGGTGAGCGGTGCAGCTGATGGGATGTGCTTTATGTAGCTGTGAAAGGAGCCGCGTGCTGCCAGCGTGGCTACGGAAATGTGGCTCTTCAGCGGTTTCCGCCCCTTTGAGGAAAACGCGGTTGGTGGAGGTGTGCAAAAAATTCAGTGTTTTGCCCTTGGTTGCGATCTTGCTGGACAGCACCCGTCAGTCCCCCGTGACTGTTCTTTCTCTGCTTTGTTTGCCCCCGCACAGGTGGCAGCGCGGGCACCTTGCTGTTCCTCTCCCAGGCCCTTGTGTCAAGAAGCAGCAAAGCATGTTCTTATTTGTCATTTGCTGCAGGCAGAAGAGGGATGGAAGTGGCAATACAGTTGCTTGTCCAATTATTGGCAAAAACATCTTGAGGGTCCCTTCAACTCTGTGTTGTAATTCTGTCTCAAATCCTACAGTGTGACTGCCCAGTTGCTTGGTCTCATGAGGTCCTTGAGCAGTTTTCTTCATGGTGAGTCCAAGTCCTTCCTTTGAATGCCTGTGCCCTTTGGAAAATGGCATTGACTGCATGAATTGGGTCATCCTTATATAATGGAGTCTAAATTGCACAACTCATGCTTGGACTTGGTTGTGTGTAATGGAGCATCCAGAACCTTAACCAGAACAGGAATGCTTATAGGAAATGGGAGAGAACTAATTTCAGGTGGTTTGTCTGGCTCAAACAATATAACTGTATGGTCTTATTTGAAAAGGATCGCTGACCTTACTCCTTTGCTTTTCAGATAGAAAACTAAATGCATCCAGGTCATGTTCACAATTTTACTTAAGGGTATTTTTGAGACACTTGAGGAAGAGTGAAAGTTGCATGAACATCTGTCCACTGACCAAAATTTGTCTGCAGTTAAGATTAGAGTTGTTGAAAAGGATTTTTTTTGTCCTGGTGGTTTATCTGCACTGTTGCTCATCTTCTCAGCGGGAGACTGGGTCAGCTCCAGCAGAGAGATTCAGAGCGAGGCACTTCCTACTTTGCTCCTGGAACTTCGTTCTGTTCTTAATTAACACACTGGCATTCGGGCCAGACCCTAATTGCACGGCTCAGCGGTGCTGTCATTTTCCTGGCACGGGGCTCCAGTCAGTGCTGTGGCCGAGACGAGGGAGGCAGGGATGGCAGAGAAGCGCCGACTCCAACCAAGAGACACCTCAGCGGCAGGCAGAGCATGAGGCCAGGGTCACTAACCCGACTCATAAGGAGTGCTAAGCCAGGATGTGAGGTGCCACTCTTCAAATTTGGGACTTAGCTGAAGGTGGCTATATGAAGCTTGCTTGCATAGGCTCTTGCTGGGCACCCATAATGACCAAGGCTAAGCTTCAGTTGTGTGTTGTGGACCGGAAGAGAACTGAGGAGCCTGGGGAGGCGTGCTGATTCGTTTCTGTCACTGGTGTTCAGGGGATGAAGGCTTAAATCCTTCCTTTTGCATCTGTTCCTTTATGCCAAGCAGAAGGCTTGCAGCTGTAGGAGACATAGAGAGGAACTGTAGCCACATATGGAGTAGTGCACCAGTTATGTTGCCTGGTAATTCATCTGGGCTCTGAGAGGCTGGACTAGATCTGGCAAAGCAGGAGTGAACACAGTCTCCCTTTCCTTAGGTGCAAGTGTGCTGAGAAACAGACTCTGCAGGAGAGTGCTATCATTCCCTAGATGGATTTTGTCTTCCAATTTAATGCTGCCAGCAGAATCTGGATGATGCTCAGGGCTAGTGCAAATAGCCGGTCAGGAGAGGCCAAATGTCTTGCCTGATGTGTCCTACTGAGCCAGTCCTTCCCTTGTCTGAGAAGACAGCCTACTCATCAGGATGTTGACTTGTGCATCTCAAGGGGCTTTTGGAGCTTTCTCTTTGGCGTCATTAGACCGTACTGGATCCTTCCTTTGAGCAAGGATTCAAGCCATGAAATGGCAGAAATGTGAAAGGTGTGTACGAGGAGAGGATAAGCTGAGTGGAAAGTTAAGAATGTTTGCCAGCAATACAAGCAACAGCTGTCAAATACTTACAAAGAAGTAAAATAATGATTTAGCCCTTAGGCTCCGGTCTTAAGGACAAGCATTTTGGCCAGTATGCTGTTCCCTCTGACGGCTTTTGAAGTATCTGTGGTTTTAGACCCTTTGACTCCTCGCTAGGTAAGCATAGGTGGAAAGGAACATAACAAAAAACCACACAGATGTGCTCTGGCAGCACAAACTTTTACCTGTTTCCACAAAAGAGCAGAAGGAGCTGGATGATCAGGGCTCTCCCTTTTCTGAAGAACCTCAATTTACAGAACAACATGAAATGCTCAGGTGAGCAGAATGAATTCTACTGGAAGCCACCCATTTCCAGCTGTGCCAAAGGTGGCAGCGTGTTCAGGCCCCCTGGGATAGCTGCGAGCCAGCAAGTGCCTGGCGCAGTCAGGAGTTGCACAAGTAGGTGGAAAGATAATCTGTGCTCTGAAGAGGTCTTTGACCCGTGTTTCATCAGTGTGCACCACAGGCCAAAGACCTTTGGGGGTTTAATCTCCTGGTCAAGCTGGGTGCTGTCAGAGCGGGCCACTAGCTTGTGTCGAGGAGTTGTGAGAGGGCTCCTCTGGAGCCTTCCCCTGTGCACCCTCTGCCCCCGGCCTGGCACCCGCACTTGGCCCTGGCCTTGGCCCCAGCCCTTGCGTGGGCTGCGCTGTCGGTGTGCCACGCCTGGCCCTGTACCTTGCTGATCCTGACGTGGCTTCCTGGTGTGACCGGGGACCTGCCTTGTCCCTGCAGCCTGGCCTGGTGGAGGGCAGACTTTGGCTGGCCCTTTCACCGTCGTGGCACCTGCTCCACTGTCCTTGCTTGGACCTGGTTACCACTTTCATTGCTGAGGGACACCTTTGGGTTAGAGAACTGTATTTATTTGGAATAAGGAGTGTTGATGGTGCTAATGCATAACTGGTAATCAGTGTAATTACATATTACATTACAAACAAGGCTGTACTATTTCAGGTACTCGCCTACAAAAGCACACGAAATTGTGAGTGTTCATTAGAGCACAATTTTTTAAAAATTTAAAAAGATAAATTGAGGTGAAACAGGCCACCCACTTCCTCTATAAATTGCTTCTTGCAAGGTACTTTTGCTCAGGGATGAGTCCAGATTAACATATTCGCAGGCAATCCCCTTGCTCCCAAGAACCCAGCTGTGCTGTGTCAAAGGTGGGCTTCGCAGGAACTCCTACCTCCCTCAGCACTGGGAGATAGAGGCAATATGATGTACAGCCAAAGCAGCCCTTTAGACTTAGAGAGATGCACCTCTGCCTTGTTAACACTCCATGTTATGCAGGTATGTCCCTGCAGTAGGTGTGGGATAAACCCTTAGGTGTGCTTTGAAATGGTGGCCTGGAAGCATCTGTCTTAGTTTTGCTCTGAATCGAACCAGCTGAACCACGCTCAGCACATGTTCCGTTTTCACTTGCGCCACTGGGAAATGAGAGTCAATTGCTGTTTTTCACTGGGTGCTTCTCTGCCCAATGACTGCATCAAACTTGGCATTGGTCATCTTTTTCAGAACATCCAGGGCGCGTTCTGGAAACAATCTGAAAGAGATAATAACATTAAATTAAATGTGGGATAAGAAACTTAAGTTATAGGAAAAAGTGGCACTGCAGGTGAGAGAGAGCTGGTCTGGGAGTGGAAGCATGTACACATGGATTGAGACTAAGACTTGAACTGCACATTATTTCCAAAGAATACGTAGCCCTCATCAATCTCTGACTAGTTTTAACTCCAATTCCACCCATCTCCTTTTATGACAGTTCCAAGGCAGGTATCTACTGGGCAGTATCTGGGTTGCAATATTGCTGCAGGATCCAAGAGGTTCAATATTGAACACAGATCGGTGTGTATTGTGTGTTTTATGCTCTGAAAAGCAGCAGACCTATGGAAAGATGAGATGTTAAAACTGAATTGCAGTTTCTTCTCCTAGGATTTCTTCTGAGTCATATCTCTGTGACCCCATGCCCCAAATTAAGACAAAAAACCAAAGTTATCCTAAGGGCTCTTAATGCTGACAGCATTAGGTTTGACTTGTCTATGCTTCTGCAGACTTGCACAGTCAGCATGCAGTTCTTGGAGATGCAAAAAGACGTAAAAGATTTTTCCCACTGTCTGGTGTTGAGTTTTGAAAAAATGAGATTAACAAGTGTTTCATGAAATACTGTAAAAGTTAAATGAAAAGTTAACTTATTTATTTGTTCTCATGTGAAATTCCAGATTTGGAACCTGAGCTCTTGTAAAAACATGTCCTCAGAAGAGCAGCTACACAGGATATTAAAGACGTGTGAGAGGACGAAAATTGCTTTACATGGCAAAGAGAAGCAGTAGAGCCATTCTGAAGAAACTTTCCCAACCTCTGTGACCTCAATCTTTCTGTTGACATGAAGGAACAAATACTAAAAACTACACTGGGGCTGCTGGTTCATATAAACTGTTGTTTCACAAGCCCAAGCGAAAGGGTGATCTGTAAAGAAAAGTGTTCTATTTTTCTCCCTCTCCCTGCCTATCAGCCTGTAGAGCTGTCGAGTTCTTCACTGAGAACAGTTAGCTGCAGAAAGTGGATCATAATGTCCTATGACAAGCTCAACAAAATCTTTCAGTGGATGATGTCTCCTGTTGTCACTGGAAAGCACCACTGCTATTTCATTACTTTGTTATGCGTTTTTCTCATACTAAAATATCTCAGATGGGTGGTTGTTTCAAAAACAATGCTCTCTGCTGCAGACGGTTGCACATTACCTAGTTACTATAGGCATAATGATGTCAAATCTGGACTGATAAATAACTGAGTATAGTGATGTCAAACACTGATGATAGCACAGAATAAGTGAAACAGGGTTGAACCTGAACTTCTGCTGTCCAGCTGTCATTCCAGGGTTTCTCTATGCTGCCAAATCGTATCTTTTACTACTGTGAGCGAAAAATGCAGTTCCTCATAAAATAAAACTTAATCTTCAATCACATGTTACAAGTTTGATGCTTGTATACTCTGGCAGTTAGCATTGATATGTTCCCCTCCCGCCCCTTCTTTTTTCAATTTTGCTACTTACATTTCAGAAAATAAAGCAATGCTTAGATGTGATGGAACAAAAACCATTTTCTGGTTGGTCAGTATTCCTTCCATCAGTGCCTCTACAACTTCTTCAATCTCCAGAATCTTTCCAAGCCTGCACAGGAAAGCATACTTGTAAGAACTATGGTGGTAGAACAGGGGTGGTACTGGCTGATGTAGGATGCTTCACATATGCACAAACTCAGGTAATTCAAATGCAGCCATTAGGTGGGTGAAATGACACTACAGATTTTCTTTAGCCAATTGTATATACCATTTTTGTATAGTCAGTTGGAATACAAAGCCTAAAGCTGGGGCTAATCCATAGTGCCTTGATGCAAAGAAGGAAGGACAGGAAAGCAGAGTTTTGTTAGGTACCTTGTACTGGGGTTTTTGACAAATCCAGTGTTTATAAAAACCGGACAAAGACATGTAGTTTTTATTCCGTCCTTTCCCAGGGTAGACAGCTCCTCTGTCAGAGCTTTATGAAATCCAACTGCAGCAAACTTGCTTGAACTGCAGGAGGGGAAAAAGCACATATGAGAAGGCAGAAATAGTATTTCTATCTTTCTACAACAGAAATGGCCTAAAAGATCACACAATACTGAGCAGGAGGAAAAAAAACCCCACATAATCCAGCTGAGGAGAGAGGGCAGGGAATAATTCTGACTTTCCCTGTGCCCAGAGTGTAGTGCCGGATTAGATATTGCTGCTCAAAAGATCAAAAGCTACTCGTAAGATCAAAAGCTACTCGTTAGGCATTTACTTGACCACACTACACCACCGCACAGG
>NW_010564114.1:0-37636 GCF_000687285.1 Phaethon lepturus
ACACCGCTTGTGACCGGCCGCCAGCCGGTCACAAAATTGTTTGCTTCTTCATCTTAACGGTTACCTTGACCATCTCTATAGATCTTCCTTCAGAACTCCCCAGGTCTCCTTAAAGCTGCCCCATCTCTACTTTTTATTACTTTGTAGTAGATTCTACAAGGCATGGGACAAATTTTGTAAACGTTTTTTAATCATGTAGATCACAATAATAATTAAACGCAAACAAAATAATTGATTTTCAGGCAATACAATAAAATCTCTCTTGCTTCCTTTAACGAGGCAAGCCACGACAGAAATTCCTGGCTAAATTCCAAAGAGCTCCAAATTAAATTTCTGTCATCAATCATATAACCTATATACATTGGCTGAGGTGAGGTACATTCTTTAAATGACAACTTGTGCCTTCTCATCTTTTGCACAGCTTATGAGCACTTCAGTCCTGAATCTGAATCAGTGATCATATTCTCTAGTGTTCTAGCTATTAGAAGCTACACGGTCTTTCAAATTATTTATAAAGACTGTAGACAAATACATTCCATCCTTTAACAACCTTGAAGTTTAAAATAGACTGCTTGACTGTCTGTCTTAGTAGAGGAAAAGTTGTAATCAGAGAAGACTGTAATATAAGTGGAAACAGTCTGATACAAATTGCTGCTTCTTGACACTGGTTGATTTACAATATATATAGGCACATAAAAAAATAACTTTAACTTTTCATAGATTTTACACCTGATTTTCTCTGTTTTCATTGCATAAGTTGTGTTAGCCATCGGTTCAAGCTCAGTAGTGAAAACAGTAGATTTCAGTAATAATAAGGATTCAAAAGACAGTGTGTGGGGCTGCTCGTTTTTCAAAAATGCTTGCATTAGATCACAGAGCTTATTACAGGCACTGTGTGGAGAACACAGTAATTGCATGGGCAATTCATGAGGACCAAAGGAAAGTTTCAGATTCTATGACAGACACATTCAGAAAATGTGTCACAGGAGACTGTAAGGGCATGGGAGCAGGGAAAACTCAAATTTTTAGTACATTTGCAATGAGAAGTTTGCTTTCAAGTCACTATAAGCTTTCCTTGAAGAAGTGAGTGAATGACACCTACATGGCTTGACATTTTAAAATTTACTTAGAGATAAAAATATTGATAATTATAATTCAAGGCCACAAATTGCTCTCTTTTAGTAGTATTGAATTGTCTCCTTTATAAAGGTTTTATACCAATGTCCTGGAAAATGTCACGAAGAAACATAGGTAGAAATAAAGATGTAATCTCTTTCCCACCTCTCAAAAAAGTAATAAACTCCTGTGAAATACTCCTTGACAAAGTTACATGTATATTTTTTTCAAATTAATTTTTTTGGCAGTGGAGATTCACTAAAATAAGTTGTAATTGAATATAGGAGAATATTCATGCCTCCAGAACATGGAGCTCAAAGACATAGCATATATCCCAGGCATTGCATATCCAGTAAGGCCTGCACCTGGAAGTGACGTCCACTGTCATCTCTTTTCATCAGAACCCAACATAACTTACAATTTCTTTTCAGCTATGAAATAATGGATATACAAATATGAGCTGATGGAATTGTACTGCCACATTTAGCATCATCTAATTGTGAAACACATGTAAATTTCTCAGGGGAAGGGAGTGCCTTCCCACTTCAATCTAGACCCAACAGTAGTGGAATATTGTGAATTTTTCTAGCTACCACTCAGAGGCAAATGAAGCAATGCTCACTAATTTGGATTATTTTGTAATTGTCCCATACCAAGCACAGGAGTTAGAATAAGATATGCAGAAAGCCAGATTTATATATATATATATATATATGTTTTTACAAGATAAATTTTGAATACTTTAACTTGGAGGCTGTGTGGCACATATATTTTTTTACTTGGGAGTTTCTAGCTGTTGCTTAGTTCTTGAGCCAGCGTGAGCAGACTGGATAATACAGATGGCTTTTGCTTTTGGAGGAGACAGTTCTTGAGAGGTCACACTTCTGTGCTCTGTCAGACTGTAATTTTCATGTGTTTAATAGGGTTAGATGTCTATTTAAAGATATACCTGAACAAATCGCTTTTGTAGGCAGAACTTTACAGTTTTTATGCTGCTGTAATTAAAGGAATAATACCAAAATGATTGCTAGCTATTAGAGGCTGTACAAAAACACATCTGAACCTGTGACTTGCTGCTAAACTTTTTTCAGGTTAGTCAGTAATGCATTAAATTGCAAGTTGACATCAAATCAAAACATTCCTCCTATAAAAATCATGTGGAAAAAAATTCTTAGCTTTTACACCACCGCCAATGTCCAGAGACAGATGTATGCTGTCTTTTCATTAGTGTGCTTCCTAGTGATTTGGATAAGCTTTTAAGCATAATGCCAGTTGGCGACCACTTTCCTAAACAACAATGCTAAATGTGCAAAGGAATACAAAGCCATTGTGAGATTATCTTAAAAAATTAAGCCAGCATTCTAAAAACATACTCCCAACTTCTTGTTCTAATTGGAAACATTCTAATCCAATGCTGCCGAGTGAAGCTGATTGCGGAGTTAATTGCTCTTATGTAACAACTGATATCTGTCAGTAACACACACTGTATAACACTGGCAGGTTTTGAAAACTGTTTGGTCCCTTTGCCCCTTCTTTCTTTGTTGTTCTGTTTACTGTGCCCAGTTAATGTGCTCTTGCACCATAATAATCTCTAGCTAAATGGTAATTGCTCTATTGACAGCACTACTGTACATTTTTGACACATCATTATTCATACTTAACCACTTGACCTGGAATAAATGTTAAAGCAATTACTACTGAGAGCTTTTCTATGAGAAAATTGAGGCAAAGTTTAAAGATAATCAAAATGCAAAGCTGATCATGATAGCAACTGGAAAAATGGCAAATCCTATTAAACAGATTTTTATTAGCCAAGTTGATGCCAGTAGATATTATCTGGTAATTTAGTCTTATTAAAAAGAAAATAAAGCAGCTAATTGTTTACTATTCTGGAACTTATTCCAGCTTGCAATTTGCAACTGAAATTAAGCTTTATGTGGCTCATCTATTTTGTCACATTGAAATATGAAAATCATTTGGTACAAAGCACATCTGCTCAGTCCCTTCCATCTTACTGGCAAATCCTCGTTCAGTATGTTTCATAACTGTGGAGGCATTACATTCATGCATACAGCACCAATATTTTAAATATTTGTCTCTTACAAACCTTGTATCTTCAGCTCCTAAAACTCATACTTTATATTTTTTCTCCATTATACATACCTTTTACAACCGCAAAAAAATGTATGAGTGGAATCTGTTGTTGGCTTGGAGACTTTAGAGGGAGTTTGGAAATGGAGAGGGACAGAGTTATTGCTATGCAATTGTGTGAAAATTGTCCAAATCTCCCAGACCAGCATTTTATTTTGATAGTTAATTGCATATTTGCTCTAGTTGTGTTTGTATTCTAAGAGGAAAGTTAAATGTTCTCCAGTTTAGTTGTTTAAAAAGTAGCATTTACACTGATCTCCAATCATTTCACAGGACTCAATTGCAGCACAATGTCTGCAGTACAGTGCTTACAGTAAAAGCTATAATTATAAAAGAATGCCAAAAGACATCAAGAAAGCCTTAAAGGGATAGCATAAGCTTTTACTGCCCCCGTCTGAACTATGAGGCTTGCTTGAAAACCACCATTAGGATGCAGAATACTGATTGTGGATATGTCACTATTGCTGTCATGGGAGAACTGTTATAAGGGCCAGAAACGTACAGCGGTTTCTGTATTAATGAAGCTTTTCCACACTTAATGAAAGCAAAGAAAGATTGGGGGTTTTTAATTAATAAAATATTAAAAACAGTGGAGGAAATCTTCTCTTTTCATGCCGATCCACATTCAGAACAGCAATAAGGACTTCTGCAGTGGTGCTTTATCAGGCAGAAAAATCCTTTTTCTTTTTTAAAGCTCTCTCAACTCCCTATTAACTACTTCAGTATACTGTATGCCTATCAAACTGATAAAAGATTGTTCAGAGGGCATTTAATAGCTTAATGCTTAAACTTTTAATTCACATTATCATTTCTGATTAGCTATAAAGGAGCTTTTACAATAAGAGTAAAGCACCACCAATTGTCTAATAAATGTTAAAAAACTAGTGGGCAGACTAAATTCATCTAGATCTCTTCTATTGCTGCTGTGATTTTTATTCATAGCTGAGAAAACTTTTAATAATGTTTTGTTTGGACCATTATAAAATATCTATTTATTGTTAACATTAATAAATTATGTCAGCTTTCAGCCTTGTAACATTAAGGAACTTGGGAATTCGTTCCACGTTTGACTTCTCATTTTTTTATTGAGATACTTTACTTCTGTGTACATCAGAATTTAAGCACCACAAAGCATTTCTACTAGAAAAAAATTTTTGTTTGGTTGATTTTTGCATATAATTTTCCAGGTTTTTTATTCCTACTTTGTGTCCTTTCCCATTTGTTTTATATGAATAATACATTAAGCCTTGCTTTTCTTATAACCATGAACACAGAAACCAAAAGTCCTGTTGTGTGCTTTTGCTTTCTTTTTCTTTGTAGACCAAGCATCTTTTTAGCTCAACAAACACTGTTTCAGTATTTTAATGCATGTCTTGTATGGTAACGGCTGATTATGTCATAATTTCCAAACTGCATTTTCATTAATTCAATCTTTCATAAATGCCACTTTTTGCTGTTAACTGAAAGACCACACAGTCTATAGAACAGCAAACAATTAGCAGCTTTATTTCGGCGAAGAGGGTTGTACACAGTAATTCCGGTCAGGCCTTTTCAGTTTCTTTTTTTAAAATGGAATTCTTCTCTCTCCTCTTCTTCTCACCAAACTGGATGGAGCATAGTCTTTAGTATTTGTTCCTCACAGCTAGAGTAAAAGAAAGACAACTACCACAACCAATATACTATTGTTCCCTGTCAGTCTACATTTTGAAGCAAAGAGGACTATAGAGGTAAAGAGAATAATTACTGTTAGGCTTCATTGGTTTGGAGAAGAAATAATAAGATTGCTCATTAACAACCTGAGATTTTTGTACAGCAAGGCGTATTGAGATTTGTTGAATTTTCCAGCTTCTGAGTCTTTATTGTTATATTTTCAAGTCCTTCTCCCAAAGCAGGTGTGCCAAAAAACATTAAACTGTTGGGGTTTTTGTCTAGTGTTTTCTGAGGAGAAAAGGAGTAGGAGGAAAGGATCATAACGCTGAAACTGTCACGGAATTCAGATTTTTAGGGATTTAAGGAAATTAGCAAGATTCACCAAACTAACTATACATTTGTATAGTATATATGTATTATGTACATATATATGTATATGTGTGTGTATATATATATGTATACAGCCTGAGTTCTGAAATATTTACTCTTGTTGAAATATTTACTCTTGTTTTGGCATGTTTTTACATGCCAAAAAAAGTTCTTCTATTGTTCATAGTAACGTGTAGCCAGTACCTAACCTGGCTTGGCAGATTCATATGGGATTTAGTTTGTACAATTTGGGGGAAAATTTGTACCATCTGAGATTTTGCTGCAATATTAGAATGGCAAATAAAGAGGCGAGGCAATTTCTCAATCTTACAGAAGGTTCTGTGGAAACACATTAACACCACTGTGTTGACAGGGATCCTGCTGCTTTTAAAAATGATTATTTGGAAGGCAGTAGGAGAGAATCATGAAGACAGGGAGATCAGGTTGCCCTCAGAAGAGATGAAAGCACGATGTGGTGTAGCTAACCCTGCTTAATGCTCCTACATTTTATTGAGTCCTTCCTTGTAAAAGGTGTTCCAAATTTCCAAATATCGTTTCTTAATAGTCATGTCAGGGTCAATAAAATAATTTGCTGGTATGTTTACAGGTTTGGAAAACACATGTGAACAAGAAAGCAAATGTAGAGAAATATATGAGCTATAGATTCAACTGTAGGAAGTATGAAACAAACAGAGGTTTACTCACACAGCTTTCTTTTTATTGTGAGGCTAGCTAGTTAGCTAGAAAATACATCACAGATGTGGGTGTCTGCTTCTTGTATAGCAGAGCTATATTCTTAAGTAATTTTGGTGTTGTGAGTGTATCAAAGCCCTCAGTAGCACTCTTTCAAGGCTTTTCAGCATAGTAGCCATCAGTTTTGCCCATCCTCCAAACAGATTTTTGTCATGTTGAAAGGAAAAAAAAAAATGTTGGTAGTGGGCCACTGTCAAATCATAAGCTGGATGAGGATGTGAGTGTGGCAGAATGTGGAAGGGAAGACCACAGGGCACTCTGCTTCCTGGATAGATGGATGAGTAAGCAACCTTGGCTAAAGGAGGAATGGACGTTGGGTTCACAGAACCAATGATGGCAAGCAAGTGAGGGACAAAGAGAGTCCCTGGTGTTGCAGAGAGGGGAACACAGGAATGCACCAGATGTTAGACAAGAGCCTTGCATTGGCTGTTGTGGGGTGAGTGAATAAGAAACTCTGGACCTCACTAGGAGGCGGGCAGTATGGAATCCATTGAGGGGTAAACTGGCATGTCTAGTTGGGTTGGCTGAACACATGGCACAGACAAGCTATAGAAGACAGATCCAGAAAGAGATATTCTCGTGTATGCTGTGTCACACTGCTGCCTCGTTTAGCTAGATGCTTATATATGTGCACAAAGTTGGTCCTGTTGTCTCACCAGCTTATGTGAAAGCTGTACTAGAAATGCAAAAACCCTGAAGTGTAACCAGTGTGCTCCAAGATAGAGGGATTATATTACTTTTTCTTTTTCACTACACAAAAATTTTCAACCCATGTTCTCCTATCATAAAGATTACTGGGCTGATGTCATTCAGAGGAATGTCATATAGATTTAGACCAATCTTTAAAATATTTTAATCCCATGAAACATTTTCAGCAAGAATGGAAATAAAATTCTTCTCCTGGACCACATGCCTCATGCTGTTTAAAGCTTAAAATATGCTGGTTTTTTCATACCAACTAAATGAAATTTCAGAGAGAGGCAGCACTTTTCAGCAACAATAAAGTCAATTTTACGTACATAATCATTTTACTCTTCATTATCTCTTACAAAAATGGAGATTATTCCAGAATAAGAAAACTGGATTCTCATTTTATTAATTTTTGAAACTGTTGTTATAGTGGGTGTTAGATGGGTATTCTGCAGTCCTTGGCTTCCTAGATTGTGCATAACATGGTTTAACTGGTGTGATATTGAAATGCTGAGTTGGGTGCAATAGTTTAAAGTAAGCGTATGGCAAAACCCTCATTTCACTGACTCGAATACAGCAAAATGTTGTCTTTCCTCCACTTGCCAGAGGACACTGCAAAAGAACTTAATGATCTTACCTCTGTAACCAACTTTGAAGAACTGACTAATGCATTACAGTCTTTGAGATTATTTATTATGATGTCTTCTAACAGTATAATTACAAATGTGCTTCAGAAAATGCTGCTCTCAATTACCAAGGCCAGACTCTGAAAATCGAGCTGGAAAACTACCAAATATCTTGCTGTGCAGCTGGCATCCAGAGTAAGGCACCTTGAACCAATAGCACATTTTTAAATTTAGATACTGGGTAAGTGATTGGCTGAACACTGAAGATGGCAGATCTGGAAACCTCCAGATGTGCACATCAGGTTCTGCATGGGTTGATTTCCATCGCTTTGCTTGCATGCAGAGATGTGCCAAAAACTTGGAGAGGTACCTGCAGATCTCCATGACAGACTCTGAGCCCTTTAATTTTTAAGTGCATTAGCAAGAAATGTAGCTTATTAATTAAAAAAAACCCCACACGATGTATTTTTTTATCTATAAAACATGTGGAAATCTGAAAGCTTTCTTACTAAGAGTTGATATATGAGAGTTCTAATTCCAAGTAAATTGACTGAATTTATAGATTTATACTATTTGGATGAATGAAGCATTGTACACTTTTAATTAATGAGCAAGCATCTTTAATAAGCATACATAAATACTTATATGAAGGTTGGGAGGCATGTTCCTAAGTTTTATCTTTTAATTTCGGCATGATGGCAGCAACTGAAAAAAGCAACGGATTTGTTGCCATGTTTTCTTTCCTGATAGTTCAGGATTATTAGTGCCCCAGAGTACAAAGTGATACTGATACATTAATCCCCTCTGAACAGGAAAGAGATCTATAATGTAATTTAAGAACCATGTACTTTAGTCCCATTTTGAATTGATTGATCCTGTTGTTCTTATCACAAACAATGACAAGTGTTGAAAGTATAAAGAATTTGTGTAATTAGAGATAAATTAATCAGGATACATTTTCTTTCTGTGAAATACCATGAATGCTATAGAAGGTGCCTTGCTTTCTTACAGTGCTGGTATGGTTTTCAGCAGAAATATAGGACAAAGATATTGACTGGAGTTCATTTTAGAACATTAAATACTGCATGTGCTACTTCAGCTTTCAGCACTGATTTAGAAACAGAAACACAACAGAGAGGCCAGTACAGAAAAGCTATGCCTCATTTGTCTGTCGTGTCATCTGGTGTAGATCAGGAGTAGTTTCTGTAATGTTCATGAACTTCCACCAGTTGAAAAGGTAATATAAATTAAATCAGGACTAGCTCCACTGTATGTAATCTAAGAAGAGCGAAGTATTTAAATGATAGATTTATGTCAGAGCTGCCCTAGGGCGAAAGAGAAGTACATTAATAATGCAGTGTTTATTTTGAAGTATTTTATTACAATTTTACTAAAAATATCCAAATAGCAGGGGAAAAAAGCCAATACTACACATGTTCAGCATTTAGGACAAGTTATTTTTGCAATAAGATTCTTGGCAGACTGTATAATTTCTTTTAGTACTTCACCTGTGACACTATAAATAATACATATTTATTTAAGTAGAGCTATTATACACTACTATTTCTGTCGTACATAATTTATAGCCAGTGATCTCCTAACATGTGTAGGTAATGTTCTCTATGAAAAGAAATGTTCAGAATAAAATAATTTTAAAGGAATGAAGCATTTACTTAAACTGAATTGAATCGAGAGCAGCATTTTGAACGCACAGTTTGGTAACCGCTTTTTTAAAGAACAGTATTAACTTTGCTTTTTCAGCCAGTGAACTTTAGCATTACAATAATTTCATTTTTAAAATTGCTGTGAAGCATCAAATAACAGCAGAAAGTATAAATGATTAAACAGAAGTATGATTACCACTGAAACTTCAGAGATACTACATATATTCCAGATAATGTCAAGACATAAATCTGTACAGAATTTGTGTACATTTTTATGCCACTTGAATGGAACCCTGTGACGTATTATCTTGGCAGTGTAAGATCATCTTTGCATCCATGACTAAACTCAGATAGTAAATTGTTTGGGAGTTTTGCGTTCATAGGGAGAGTCCTATTAAGAATATTTTAGTCACTGTGCTGCCTGTAATAGCTGTATCTTGAGAGAGCAGAAGAGCCTTTATATTGTAAATCTATTCTAACTTTGTGGACACATTCCTCTGTGTCTCATCTTTTCCAGGACAGCTTGGAAAATTACTTGTATCAGGAATAAAATTCCACCTTCCCTGTACAAATGTAATAGGGATTGTGTTGGGAGAAACATTTTGGGAACAGGGCATCAGAAAAGAACAGTAACATTTTTAAATTCCGTTAGTATTTTTTAGTATTTGACTTTGTCAGTTTTGGCTCAGGCTCCAATGGCTGTAATATCCTTTCCTTAGGAGGATTAAAATGTACTCTTTCATTAGTTAAGTGCAAACTGAATTTCAAATGAGTCAGGATAGACTGAAAGTAAAACTGTGAAATCATTGGTATTGATTTAGCCACTTAAACAGGGGCAGTGCTAACACACAAGGGTTTATTCTTTGTTCTGACTTGCTTATAACCCCCATTGATGATAATGGGAATTACAGGCATGTCCAGAAGGGAATGTACCCTTTGTAAATTCCCTAAGAGCCTTAGATTAAGGAGCCACAATTCTGTGAGAGTTCAAATACTTTTTGTGTGCAGGTGAAATTTTCTTGAGCTCTCCTGTGTCAGGAACTTCTTAGCAGTTCTTGGAAGGTAGATCTTTCAGAAAGAAATGTATCCCAGAGCTGTTGTCTTGACATTCCTTATCTGACAGGGAAAATGCCAGGATATTGTGCCAGGAGATAGGTACACATTTGTCCAAAGGGTGCAGCAAGAAAAATGAATAATTTAAAATTTAATCGATTGGAGTGCTACAGGCTGTTCAGGAGGCATAGGCAGGGCAGGCAAGTTGGAGGTGTCACACTATACATAAGGGAGAGGCTTGATTGCACAGACCTTACAGTTAGTGATGATGTGGTTGAGAGCCTCTGAGTAAGGATTAGGGGGATGGAAAACAAAGGGGATGTTGTAATGGGTGTCTAGTACCAATCACCCAACCAGGATGTAAGCACTGATGAGTTATTCTATAGGCAACTGGAAGACTTTCTGGATCGGTAGCCCTTGTCTTTATGGGAGATTTCAACTTCCCAGCCATCAACTGGGAGTATCATACTGCTATGATGAGCAGGTCTTGGAAATTCTTGAATTTCATAGGAGAGAAGGTACTCAGTGAGCCAACTAGGAAAGATGCCCCCCTAGACTTGCTATCTGTGACTAGAGAAGGACTCGTGGGGGACATGATGGTAGGTTAGTGCCTTGGCCACAGTGACCATTAAATGGTTGAGTTTAAAATTTTCAGTGTAATGAGAGAAAAGGACAGCAGAGTCACTACCCTGGACTGTGAATATTGTCAATTGACCAGTCAATAGCCAGATTCCCTGGGAATCTGCTTTTGAGGGCTTAAGAGTCTATGAGTTCTAGTCAGTCTTTAAGAACCACCTTTTAGAAGCATGGGAGCAGGCAATTCCACTGTGTCTTAAGTCAAAAAAGTGGGGCAGAGGACCAGCTTGGTTGAACAGGGAACTAACTCCTTGTGGAGCTCAAGAGGAAAAAGAAGCTTGTATGATCTCTGGAAGCAAGGTCGGGCTTCACAGGAAGAGTACAGAGCTGTGGTTCATATATGCAGGGAGAAGACACAAAAGGCCAAAGCTGAATTAAAGCTGAAACTGGCCAGTATTTTTTCAGATAACAAGAAGGTCTTTTTTAAGTATGTTAATAGAAAGAGGAGGTCTAAAGAAAACATTGGACCAATACTTGTTGAAGATAGTCACCTGTCTAATGGGAGAAGAAAAAGTTATTCAATGGTTTTTTTTGTCTCAGTCTTTAATAATACTCATAGACTTTGGGCTGCCTGGTCCCCTGTGTCCGAGGACCATGAGTGTGGGAGCAGTAACTTTCATTTGTGGACACTGAAATTGTAAGGGGCCAGCTGCATCAGCTGAATGTTCCCAAGTCCATGGGGCCTGATGGGATTCATCCCAGAGTTCTGAAGGAGCTAGTGGATGTTACGGCAGGACACCTCTCTGCCATCTACCAAAGGTCTGGGGAGGTCCCTGCTGACTGGAAGCTAGCCAATATTATTCCAATTCACAAAAAGGGTGTGACGGAAGACCCAGGAAACTACTTATCCTTATGGACAAGTTGTCCAACTGTTAGATGAGCAGGTTTATGGTGCACTGAGTGAAGAACTGGATGAAGGGCAGAGCTCAAAGTGTTGTAGTGAATGGGGCTACATCTGACTGGTGACTGGTCACCAGCAGTGCTCCTCAAGGTTCAATTCTAGGGCCAGTTCTGTTCAATATATTTATCAATGATCTGGGTGCAGGAGTTGGGTGCACCATTAGCAAGCTTGCTGATGATACCAAACTGGGAGGTGCTGTTGATTCTTTTGAGGGACAGGAGGCCTTGCAGAGGGATCTAGATAGGTTGGCGCATTGGGCAGTGATTAACAGGATGAAATTTAAGAAGTTAAAATGCTAGATTCTGCACCTAGGACAGAATAATGGCAGGCACAAGTATAAATTGGGAGAGAAGTGGTTGGAGAGCCCTTAACAACAAGCTCTAACTTTTGGTCAGCCCTGAGTTGGTCAGGCAGTCAGACTAGATGATTATTGGAGGTCCCTTCCAACTGAAATACTCTAGTCTAGTCAGTTCTGTTCTATTCTAGTCTGTTTTATTCTATTCTAATAGAGTTTGTACAGGGCCCTGACTGGCAATACAAATTGCTAATGTTGTAACAAGGAAAGGTTTGTGTAAAAGTAAGTAAGTTTAAGTTTCTTTTTTTAAAGTATGTTTACTTTTATTTTTTTCATGTAAGTTTAATTTTATTTTTTTCACACTAGTGGTGTATAAATCAAAAACTAAAGGGTTAACCATAACAGGGTATAAATAAAATGTTGTGGTAACTTCCGTAAGTACTCATATTTTCACTGCAGTTATTGAGGATGTTCACCTCAGGCCTTCTGAAGTAACACGCTGCCTTTGCTTTGTGTAGTGTTACACAAACCATTTAATTCCCCAGATGCTGTACTTGCTATCCAGATCAGAAGGTTATTTGGTTCTTATATTTCAAAACATTTTCAGTTCACACAGCACTGTACAAAGCAGAAATGAGGGAGGGTGGGGGAAAGAGGAGAGGGAAGGGTGAGAAAAGGGAACTTGGTATTGCTTCTAGGAGTTTACAGCCTAAACCAAACATACACAATGAGGTGTAAAATAAAATAACCACAGATAAAATATGCCTGATACATTAGTGGAACCTTTCTGTAGTAGATAAATGTATTCCTTTTGCTGAATACATCGTTTACAAATAGAAATGTTGATTAGCCACTGTTCCTAAATTTGTTTATATTTCTGCCAAAAAGATATTGGTTTAAATACAAAACAATATTGTCTATCAGCAAGTTAGATGGAAACTAACAGACACCCTGGTGAGTCCTCATAAGTCCATAAGCTGATCATATTTTCCTACCTGTCTAGGAAACCACTCACATGGCAAGCATGCTTGTACGCACACATACCCTTTCTCTCATTAGTTTTGTGTTTACGGTTTCCAGATCATTAAATCTAATAATAGTAATACATAGCTTATCTTTCTCTAAATGTAACCCAGAGCTGTTCCTAGAAAATAAATACTTTATTGCACTAATGGGGTTGGGCTATGACATGTCAATCACATCATGATTTGGCGTAAATTTGTCCATCACACTTTGTATGCAGTGATCTGCTGGTAACAGCAACACAGCAGGTCATCTGAAATGAAGTGGGTACAAGCAGATGCCACTTACCACCCTGTTCGCAATGCCCACAAGAGATTAATGTGTGTGGCAGCACACCTTTGCCATCTGCATGTCTATTTGCTTTCTTCCAGGACATTACTGCTCTACAAGGACTTGAGGGAGGGAGCTGTCACAGGGAAGGAGTGGAATGGGAACCCACTGGTCACCCCAGCTATTTCCTACACCTCTTGCTTCTGAAATTCCTCTTGCGCTAATGGTGGTGTCTTTTTAATTTCATTTCTCTCTAGTTGTGGGTTTGGGGCTTGATTCAGTGTTTGCTTCTGCCTCAGCCCTACTGCTTAGGCTAAACTTACCATCAAGTTCTTCCCCTTGTCTGCTGCCTACATCTGGGAACACCAGAAATCATTAGTTACCTCTCTGTTTTTAAAACTCTCTGACTGCAAAAAAAAGAAAGAAAAAAATGAACAAACAAATAAACAAAAAGCTTTGGGGAACATGTAGAACTGGAAAACTGCTGATTCCTACCTATTGACACTGGTGCCTCAGAAGTACACCCATAGCCCTTACTTTGCCAGGAAAAGGAGGTATTGCTTTTATTCCTGTTTTCATAATCTTAGGATGAGGAAAGCATTGAATTAAGACCCCCTATCTCCTGGGTCAGTGCTGTAACAAATAAATTGTATCAAATGGCATCCTAACGTCTTTTTTGTACTTTTAAAAACAACTTTCTGTCAGGGCCCTGTGGGCACTAACCAGCTTTACTGTCCCTGCCCAGCCTCCCCCACCCTGCCCGTGGGCGCAGGATGCCATTCAGCCCAGCTGGGGCCCTTGTCCCTGCCCCAACAGTGCCACAGGCCTGCCTACTCCTCATCCTGTCCCTTGGCACTTTGTTTACCTGCACCAGTCTTGGACATGGTGTAGTGCCCTGCCCTGGCCACTGCTTACCAGCCTTGCTGCCACCACCTGGGTGCCCTGGCCACCTGCCTCCGGCCGTGGGACCATGCCAGCGGGTGAGGTGATAACCCGGGTGCCTTGCAGCCACCCACCTTGGGAATGCAGCCCTGCTCCCGCTGCCCCCTGACAGTTTCCATCCAGCTGCATTCTCTGTCTGATCTCCTGCTGGAGCTTTGGATCTTAATCTGTAGAACAAACAGATGGTTGTCAGGCCCCAGATTAGGCGTTGAAGCCTGTCTTGATTTCTAGCACACCCAGGTGGTTAGCAGCTTTCTCCTTACCTCCTCCTCACTTTGCTCAGGAGGGTGGTTGCTGAAGTTTCTAATACTCCCCCCAGTACTGAGCTTTTTTAATCTGTCTTGGAAGCTAAAGAATAAAAGCCATGTATCTGCATCCTCTGCTGAGTCCATATATTTGTTCCAGATGCTATTTGAAGAAATCTGTCTTGAAGAAAGCAAAAACAGGTAGATGAGTTAGTCCAATGCAGTGCGTTCGGTGACAGTGTAACCTTGCAGATTCAGCTCTCCTCTACCCCTCTCCAATCTGTCACTCTCTACAAGTAAAGACGACTGAGAGCTGTTTTTGGAGCCTTCAGACTGCTGAAATAAATAACATATAAATATATTTATTAAAACAAAAAACTATTCCAGTTGTTATCCCTCATAGACATGGATCCCATTAAGGAGTATCTCACCAGACTAGATACAAACAATATGTTGGTATTATTAAAAAAGATCTCACACAGCTATTCTGAACACTTTCTATCTTAACATGCTACAATGACGGGTTTGGAAAATCATGTACTTTTTCAGCAAGGATACTGAACAAAATCATTCACTTTTCTGTAGGACTTCAAAATTGAGAAATACCTAATGGAACAGATCAGAGACTGGCTATAAGTCTAGCACGCTTGCATGTGATGAATAGCTCTTGTACCTCAAGTTTATCAGTTGTCAGTAGTTTGTAAAACCAAAAAAAGCTCTACTTCTATAGCGGAGCTCTAAGTTTGTATGCTTGGAAATACATTTATCTATGTCACATCTGTATTAAAAGCTCTTGTGTTAAAACAAAGGAACTACTCCTTTGCTGCATTTACTTTGGTTCAGTGCTAATGTCCAACATATAAGCAAAGAGTAGCTCAATTGGCTTAGCTGAAAAGAGTGCATGTGTGATTAGAATCTGACCCCTACCTTGCCATTGTAGAAACCTAGGAGTTTGAATCGTGATATAAAAAACTGCTTACAGATTTTTTTAATATATGAATTATGTTTCATATTTTGAGGAAGACCTGGTAGGTATTGAGGTAAAAATATTTCTGTCTGTGTCATATACTCTTGCAAATACTAATGTAGGGCAAGGGAGGTTCTTATTGTTAATTTCCTTTACTCTCCTGGATGCTTTGCAGATTTGAAGGAAGATCCGTAGTTTTTCCTGAAAATCCGGTTATATTTTCATTACATTGAAGCTGGAGCATTTTTTAATCCCTATGAAAATGATTAATATTTAATAATTAAATATGTGCGCTATTAAAAGATAAAAAGGTGAATGAACAAATGTTCGTGTGCACAAGATGTATGGAAGTTGTCCAATCCAGTATCTGCGTATGAGAAGATGAAAAGTATCTATGAGGACATAGCTTTCAGCATTTTGTGATCATTCCACCTGCATTAATTTAAAAACCACTATTTTTTAATAAATGAAATTGTTTTCTACAGAATATTTTGGTTTCTCTTTTTTTAATAGGTTAAGCACAATTCAAATCCTATAAACTTTTCCCCATCTGTTAGTGGGCCTTTCTCAGATGAGGTTTAACTTTTAAAATATAGTTTCAAGGGAATTTCTACCATTTGTCTGACTTGTCATGACATTTTAGTGATTGAGAGTTTTTGTTTTGGAGACAAATGAAAATCAACAAAGTAGAATCACTTTGCGTATTCTTCTGAGTCACTCTGCCCTTTGCTGTGTGAGGGCAAACTAGTTTTGCTGTTCTGTGCAGCCTCAGTATAATAAATACTACTGTTGCAAACAGGCTTTTGAACTTAGTTGATGCCAACTGGTGAAATGACTCAAATACCAGTAAGCATTATGCAGAAATATTGGCAGCCCAGCTCCAAATGACCAGCATTGTTCTGCTAAAAACGTTCCTGTGATGTCTGTGAACTTGCTAGTGCTGCACTGCATTTGTTTTTACTGAAATAAGCATATATACAAAGAACTTTTTGTTCCCCCTCTTTCCAGTTTATGTATAATTGACGCAGAGATGTTTGGACTTCTTATAATGTGGAAGATTCTTTAGATTTCATACATACTGCATCATCTAATTCGTCATGGAATTTGTTTGGCAATACCTCCCAGATGACATCTTGCTTGACCTAAAAGAAAAAAGCATGCTGCCAACATAATTATCCTTTACTTCCTGATGCAATAATTTTAAAAAGAGAGATGACATATTCTGTAAGCTTTCTGTGGGGAAAATAATATCACCCACTTAAAATGAGATCCTCATCTTATTAATTAACATCTTTATGTCGGGAGGAAAAATACTTTAATACAGCGAGCAAACATGGTTTCAGTAGTGATGACAAAATGTGTAATGCTGACAGAATAATTGTTTGCATAGTTTTCAATATTTTCAAAGAAAAATTGTGACTTTACAGTCAAATAAGAAAAGATAATAGAAAACCTTGTAAAATTATCAAAAGCTATAAAATATTAGTTAGAAAATAAGCTACTTAGACTTCTGCTTCTGTATCAGAAAAAAAAAGTGAAAACATTGTTCTCAGAAACCAAATAATATGTATATTAAAAAAATAACACAGAGGTGGAGAAGAGGAAGATAGTTATTTAATATAAGAGTAAAATTCATAAGGGTTTTTTATTTATCAGTATAACTTGAATTTATGCCAGATATTAAAGGTTAGAAAGTATACATTTTAGGAAAGCTTTAAGCATGTCATACTTGTTGAAAGTGCCTAAGGTTCATAGAAAGCCAGTGAGAAAATGGAGGTCCTCTTTTCCTACAAGACTTCTGAAATGTGACATGTAGGTTCCTCAGTTAGTCAGGCACACTAAAGCCCTTGATTCTAAAATCAGTTTCAGGGAGACTAGTCCTAATGTGAGATGAGTTAACATAACACGAGTTATGGGATAGGAACAAAATAGAAGAATCTCCTAAATCACTTTTCCATTGCAATAAAGTTAATCAGTTGCCCATGTTAATAACTGATTTTATATGATTAGAAATTAATGTCCATTGAATGCTTACACTTTTTTTTAATAGCTAAAGGACCCAATCAAAATATTTATCAAAAAGTGAAGGTAGAAACCTTTTTCTCCTTCATTACTAAGTTTTTTACTTTTTTGGTCCCTTATTTTCTCTTCCTAAAATTCCCATAGTATTCTTTTAAATAAAAAAAATTAAAAGTTATCTTCACAACAGTTATTTGTCCCTGTTTTCTGATCCTCTCATTTCGAAAACACTGTATTAGCTAAGGAACAAGACTTTCACCAAGAGTGTCACCAGTAGTCTGTTATACAAAGAGAAAGTGATCAGATAAATTCATCCTGTGGACAGGACCAAGCAGTAAGACACAAATTTAACAGCCAAATGGCAGAGATCTCACAAGCTGGGTCACAAAGTGTCTGACTCTTCTGTGCAGCTTGTCTTAACAGTGCAAATAATACAAGTAAAATTTCAGGACTTTTTTTTGGGTGGATGATAGAAATCCAAAACCTTCTTTTCTCTTTTCATGTTACTGAAATCCCCTGAAGTTATTTTCTCCTGAGAGGAACCAACTGATATGCTGTATCCAGTGGCAAAGAAAAAAAAAGAAAAAAAAAAAAAAAGAACTTGTTCAGAACCAGTGCTTAGGGGTTTGCTTATAGGTGTCATTGTGTCTCACATCCCTGCTGTGAAAATCAGGTTGCATTTGAATGTGCATCTTGACCCATAAATGTCACCCTGGTCCACTGAGCATCTTGACTTCAACATTTCCTGTTGTAAAATGGACAATGGGATAACACTTCTTTTTCTGAAGGAGGGACCTGTGACAATGTGTGCATGTGTGCAGTCAGGAGAAACTGCAGCATTTGGGATTTAAAAGCATGTCATCGGCCACTGAGCGGGAGATCACAGGAGAACGAAGTTGCTGGACAGTTTTTGAAAAACACAAGGATTATCATTTCGGTTTCCAAGCCACTTCTCCTTTTCACAGTCCTGAATCCTTCTTGGCCTCTTTCCATCAATGGCTCAATGATGTGCCCTGTAGTAGAGTACGTCCAGCTGTGTGGTAGAGCAAGCTGCCTTTGAACAATGAAGTAAGAACGCTGCCGTTCCTGTGCACACATTATTTATATTGTTAGCCTTTTCTTAATTACATGCATTTTCTAGTATAAAACATCTTAACCATTATGGTCAGAAATTTAAATTTGCACTGAGAA
Source organism: Phaethon lepturus (assembly GCF_000687285.1). Classification (NCBI taxonomy): domain Eukaryota; kingdom Metazoa; phylum Chordata; class Aves; order Phaethontiformes; family Phaethontidae; genus Phaethon; species Phaethon lepturus. Next base: position 18,562 of record NW_010564114.1, read on the forward strand.
TGCACTGAAAGGTTCATGTAGAATAAAAGAAGTTTCAGTGTTACCATCTCTTGATGATTGCATAACAACTGCAAATTTTGTCAAGAAAACACACATTTTTACTTTTAATTCCTTGCCTTTTCTGTTCCAGAGGATATTTAAAAGTCAAGTTATGTTCTTAGGACTTTGCTTCATCACCAGAAATTAGCACAAAGTGCATAATTCTGTTATTGTATGAGACAGAACTTCTTGCATACCTACTTGGAATTTAGGACTTCAGAACTTTAAAAATAATAAATGTTTATAATAGTATTTGTACACATTCCTGAAGACATGAGCAGAGTACACTGGTTCTAAAAGTGTTCATGAGTATGCTTTTAGAAACTACGTTTGGCTCCAATTTGAATTAAATTATGCAAAGAATGTTATTGTCTTTTCAAGATGATTTAGCATTGTTTAACAGCCATCTCAATTTTTCCATTACTCAAATACCAATTTTCAACCCATTGCATCAAAGAAATATAGATTATATTTTTTATCATCAGGAATGATCAAGATTAAAATATGGGGTTTTTTTCCTTCAAAACATAGGACAGAGTTAAATTTTTAAAATACTAAAAGGTGTCTCCATTTTTTTTGCATATGTCTGCATATGTATAGATACCAACCTGAATGTTAGCATATCTTTTCTTGCACTAAAATTTAGTTTAACTGATTTTGTGTGATCTTTTTGCAATGACCTATATCATTAACTGAAGAGGATTTACATATGAGCACAGGGAAAAACTTTGTTATTAAAATATGCATCATAAATACAATATCTGGTGTTTTCACAAATGTCTGCATAGGGACAGTAAGACTAGAACCTTGGTGTGATGTCCAAGAACCTGACAGAAGCCCCGATATAAATGTTATCTCTTATCAGAATCTGAAACTTGATGGTTAGCACTAGCACCTTATGCACTGAGACATTTTCACAGATACTCTCAAAAGCAGTATTGAAGTGTTTGATAGGTCTCATTAGAGCACTTTGATGTCTCCATTCTTCATAATCAGAAGGTAAAAAACTCAGGTTAGGATACAGTTGGTTAGATGGAGATAGAACAGGATATTAGGGAAAAAATTGTACTGTTTATAGCTGGCTAGAAAAAATCACATTCAGTAAGGGAAGCAGAAAGATGTAATTGAACTGTATGCAAGGTTTTAAACTACTAATTATATTTCTAAGAATACTTTGATAACATGTATGAGTATATTTGGCTATATACATACTCATTTAAAAAATATTGCTCATTCAGATTCAGAGAAATTAATTGTAAAAAGGAAGACAAAATATCTGTGAAGAGAAAGGAAATAATTTACCAATAAATCATAGAACAGTGCTAACATGAATGACCAAAAAGGTACTAGATCTTGTGATGCATGTGCTGTATCAAACCAGCCTTTTGTGGATTGGCAGTTAGAGGAATAAGATCTAAAATATTTAGCATGGCATAGTGTCTTTTTACCATTAGTTGTTTTGCATCCGAATACTTCTAAGAGCTTAATTAAAGAGGCAACAGAGGACTGTAGAACTTATTTTTTAACTGTAACAATTTTGTACTTTTTAAATCCTTTCAAAATAAATTATATCACGTGCTCATTTTTAATTCTGTTTATTGCATAGAAGCTATAGATTCCTAATAGCACGTTTGTTTCCTTTGCTTGTAGTTTTGCCTATCGATTATTTACATCCTAAATGCAATCACTGCAATACAGAATCTGAAAAACAGATACCAAATCATTCAAGAAAATACTTGCAGTTGTCACAATTATTTCCACAAATATAACCAAAGCTCCTTTTTAATAATAAATGCAAGTCTCCAGAACTTGTACAGCTTGTAAGTAACCTACAATGTGTCTACAGTGGTGTGTTAAAAAAATACCAATATTTATGCAGTGAGTAATTGATGTAGAAACAGTGGATTCTAAACTATTGAGTCTTAATAAAGACAACGTGTTTCAAAAATGCTACTGTTATTATCTTTTGGAAATACTAGTTGCACCTTTATTTTTCCATGTTGATGTAAGAGGATGACTGCGTTCTCTTGGATACAATATTACAGGAGATTATTTGTAACCAAAAAGTTGTCTATCAAAATAAAAGCCTCTAATCCATTGTTGCTATGGAATAATAAATAGGAATAGTGTATTTTTAAAAATACATCTACATGCACATTTTATGTCCAATTTACTGTTCTTCAATTCATTCTCTTTAAAGTTTTACTTCAAAACAACTTCATTGTTTTAAGTGACTAAATTAAAGCTTTTTAGTGTTTCCTGCAATCTCCCAAAACAGAAATAAAATCAGTTTTAATTTATTTTATTTGCTAACACTGTGGATACAATTATTGCTGCAGAGACTTTTTAATTGTTTTCAACTAGGTGCTTGTCTTTAAGTTGCAATAGACTTCTAATTCTACATTGTTGATATTCCCTTGTTAATTTTGACAAAGCATCATAAATCCAGGTATTTAGGCTTATTGAATTTTGAAATGAGGTGATTAGTTGGAACATGGATGAATGAACTGATGCAAAGGAAAATGAATTTTATGATTTACTGTCATTTACAAGTTCCTTTGGAACCATTATGTGCAAATTGTAAAATGTATTAAGAGGTAAGATATCACAGTTATAATCAACAATATAAAATTTTCTCAAATAGAAGTATTCAAGCAGTCCTCCAAAAAGAGTAATTGTTGAATAAGTGTTTATTATACGCAGTTAGTTTTTATTATAGATCATGTTTTTCCACTCCAACATTTCAGTATGCAAAAAGGTATCTTAATAGACTTTTAGTAGCAGTCAGTAATGTTAAAGTTCCAAAGCTGTTACTACTATAATTTGCTTTCAAATATTCATGTACTTTAGAAGAGGCATATTTAGGATGAAATAGCCCATTTATCAGTTTTTACTTAAAGTTTATAATGGTTATTACCTAAAGGTAACAGCAAACTACAATAATGTGTGCCCTTGATATCTGGGCATTGATATTTCTAGCAGTCTGCTATTTTTTTACTAGGTTTGAAAGGAAAAGGGGTCCAATAATTTAAATTAGTTTAATTATTAGAAAAGAGAGAGAGAACCTAGATGTACATTCAGAAACTGAAGTTTAAAAGTCAGAGAGCTTGAACTCCACAGCTTTTTAGCTGCTTACTTTTTATTTTAATTTTAGGCACAGTCTGAACATGAAGGACTTCCAGAAATAAGAACCCCAAGTGCTGTTTCTCTGAATTACAATTCAAAGACCAAAACTTTCCCTGAAACATGAATGAATTGCTGCAGGCCTCCAGAAGGGCAAATTATGAGAACCCCAGGTAGCGGTTCTCCTATACTGGTACAGGAAAACATAAAATCAGGCTCTGCGTATTCTTCTGATTACCTGGGTTCCTGAGGTGGGAACTGCAAGAGTTACATGCTTTCTTGTTTCTCTGAATCCTGGGCCAACATCAAAGTTTGGGTAAATCATTCCAAATTTGCAGCCTCCTTTTTTTTCCTACAAGCCAAATAACTCTAGATGAAATTTTACAGAGTAAATCTACTTTACATCTAGTTAAATAGTAAAAACCTGACAATCTTAATGTGCAACATTTGCTAATGAGTTCTTCAGACATTGTACAAGGATTTATAAGAAATTTTCTGGTTTATATTTTAATCGTTTTGTTGAATAGAAGTCTCAAATAATCTTTTGACTTTTCGCAGGTTAATAAAAAGATTTGTTCTCATTTACAGTAAATTTAGTGCTTATAAAAAGATATAGAAGTCTCCGTACAAAAGAAAGGTAATATTTTGTTATTTAATACCCTAGTTTTGATGCCTCATGGAAGAAACCTAATTTTGCTCTCTTGCCGTATGTAATGTTTCTAATTCTGCATTTACTTTCTTGCTTTGTTTAGCTCTGTGTAATACTGTCTTGATATATCTGTCATACAACAGCAAGTACTGCACAGATGCAGAGCAAACTCTGGATGTAGCATGTTCAGTCTTACATTGTTTTCTGGTATGAAAGGTAATTACAATGTGATCTTCCTACCTACAAAGCATAATATCTACTTTTAGTTTTTTTCTCTGCTACTGTGAAAGCAGAGAGGAGCTTGTCCTTACAGCACAGGAGTGTGTTTTTCTGAATGGCTCCATGTTTTATCCTTGAGATTAATGGAAACAAATTCTTCACATCTGTCTGTGATGGGAGTAGTACTACTGCCTCAGATCTGTGACTTTCACATATGCTATTTAATTAATGCCGCCGTAAATATTATTGGCTTGAAATCTGTGCCACCCCTAATCCCGTTCTGGTAATTTGTGGAGACATTACAGACAACGGCAGGGTTTTCCTCTTTGCAAAGTAGAGATGAATCATGAGGGGATAGTGCAAATAAGGTATGTGGTTTTCCATATTGCAGGGAGTTTTATTGGATGTACATTTTTGACTCAGTTTTGTCCTGCATTTTATGCACAATGTGATGAACCTCACTGAACCAGCAGTATATTGCATGTGTTTGTATAGATTCTGGTAGAACAAACCCATAACTTTATATACACCTTTACAGCAAACAGTGTTCTGTTGGAAATGGCCATTCACATTGGATTCTTCCATTTGTGGTGCTACATCTTTACAGTTTTGTATTTAATAAAAACTTGTGGCAGGAGAGTTATTCTGTCACTTTAAGAAAGATGATAGAATCTCTGCCTGATGAAATTATCAAATATAGTTCTCACAGGGAGCAAAGATGCATTAATAGGTGTGAAAGCAATTGTGAATAATCTTGATACTGATTTTGTTAAATTTTATTTTTCCTCATATCTGTGTTGATGGTTTTTCAGTCAACTGTAACTTCAAGGTCTGATTTCAGACTTCCATTGTCAGTTTCATTTGGTCACATTTACCTACTAGTAATGGGTAGCAAATGTGAGTCAATACTGGAACGGAGCATATGTTTAACCCTGCTAGTGATTGTATTTTACAGCTATTTACCTTGAGGCTTACCTCACATTTACACTGCGTTGCTACAAGCAGTCTGATGCTAGTTCAGTGACAATAAAGTTACTTTGAAACTTCAGGGCTTATAATAACATTACACACCTTTACTGCAAATTGCAGGATGTTGAGACATTCTGTGTTTGGGGATGAAAATGAGATGTAGTTCTTACAGCTACTGAGCAATGATCCAGTGGTGAGCTGGGTACACAGCTCCTTCAAAGCTGGACTCTTTGGCTTACCCAAATTTAGACTCTTAAGTACCTATGTTCAGGGAAAACATGCTCTAATAAGAGTTCTGAGGTTGTATTTTAAACACCTTGACAGAAAACATGGCAATTTTTTATTTTTTATTCAACCTTCGTTTCAGAGGTGAAAACTGTATCATTATATTTAATTGGCTACCTGCAGTTCATTAGTGGCAGCATCATTAAGTAGTACTGGAACATTTGTAGTGGCTAATCTTTCAAGCATTTAGCATTCACGATGACCTCTCTAAAAGTAACAAAGGTCAGGCTTCAGTTCAACAGAGTCACCCGTTCACCAAGGAGACTAGCATAGCAAAGTAATCTCTGTGTGTCACTTTTCATTAATCATGCTACTTTCCTCTTCATGAAATTCCAGCAGATAATTGTTACTAAATGCGATTTGCAACACCCTGTGCTGTGGTTGAAGGACCAGAAATAGGCAAACAGATAAAAACATTGTTTAGCTTGCAGGCAGCAAGTGTTTGCTATTCAAAGGTACATCATGCATAAACATTGATTTAGCCATGAGCTGACACTTAGAAAGCTTTTGCTGTTTCCAGAAAGCCCTGTGGTCAGGCTAAGTAACAGCCAAGGGCAAGTACTTTTACCTGGTAGCAAGGTTAGATCCTATATAAATTGTCTGATCCTGAAATAAATCAGTTTTCATAACGTTAAGCTGCTTCAGCATTGCCATAGGTCACAACAAAGAACGCTAAATGAAACACTTGCATGTGTGGTAGGAAATGTGTTCCCATGTAAGTTCGCCTATGATGTTATGAATAAATATTCCATTAAGAACATAGTTAACAAAGTTACTTGTTTTCCTTTATCTCAGAACCTATTTGCATGAGTCTTCTCTATGCCGTGAGATTTCTAGGATGAATTTATCTTCATTTCCATCTACATCTTGTAAACTTCAGTGAAAGATGAACAGTTTTAGAAACACGCCAGGGGTATTCTATAGAAAGAGATGCTTACATGTTTGTCACATGGTCCAAAGATGCAATTTTATTCAACACCTGGCCAAACTCTGTTCTGTCACAAAAATGCAGCTGGTAGAATTTTTAGAATTTGCCCTGGTGTTCCTCGGCAGAAATTTGATTGCTACTAATGAAATGGAATTGCATTTCTGTCTTTGTGCAAAAACTTGATCTTACTGATCTGCCTGTTCAGATAATTAAAGACAACAGCAAAGTAAACTATAAAGTAAACAGTGTGAATGTTTTAGCTCCATCACTTACATCGCAGAACAACTGGTAGTGAAAGTGGTTTTATTCATGGGTTCTTCAAACAGGTTTAACTTGCAACTTACAGAAAATAAATTAATGCAAAGTCAAACAAAATTCAGGACTCAAGCCTACTCATAAAGCATATCTCAAATGTGTAACAAGTAAGAATTTACAGCAGTACACTTTCTTCAAAATACGGTTTTCAAAGGTGACTGAGAGTACCTATATTTCTTTAGAAATAAGATAAAAAAGCACCATTATTCTCAGGCTTCTTATGTTTAGCTATAAGTTGCAGTAGAGTTTAATCAATTCTTGATTATTCAGGGTAATAATATGGCATAATTCAGATAAAGCAAAAGTATTGACAATGCAAAAACATGTAAACTAAACTTGCAGAAAATGTAATGAGGGAATAGAAAAAAACACAGCATCTGTGAAGAACTTATGTGATAAATGATTATGAAAAATCTTCATTTAAATGATAAATAGGGTTGGTATGTACAGAGTGATCATTTGCATTGCAAATGGTGAGTAATGGTACCAGATCCTACACTCTACAGGTATATACTGCTTTTGACTTCAGTCTAATTTAATCTGAGCAATCAGAATCGGCAATAGAATTAAACAGATCTAAAGTTATAGAGCTGTAACACAAAAATACTGCTTGACATTAATAATTCAAACATAAAATAGCTTTTTAGAACTGCACAGAATGCAGTTGACTCAATATGGCATTTCTAAGCATGATGACAGTATTTCCATTTGAGGTGATTTTGTTGACGTTCCCCAAGTGCCTTATTTTCTGAAAACTCTATCCTATTTCTAACATTGGGCCATGGAAAAAATTTCCATCTCTTCAGACTTCCAGAGACAGAAACATCTGTTTTGCATTTAGTAACCCGCACCTACATACTAATTTTAAATATGGAACATGATGCCTGCTAGCTTCATTTGATGCCCTCTACTCTTTTTATTAGAAAAGAAATTGGACAATTAATCTCTATCCATGCCTATGAACTTCTATCAAATTCCCTCTCCGTCATCTCTTCTCCAGCCTGAGAAATCCTGGCTTACTTAGTCATTTCTTGTATGGAGGCATTCATTCTTGAATGGTGTCCAAATGTGATACTGTTGCAGTATTTAATTCCAACTTAAGTACCATCTGCTAGTAGAATATTCTCTGCCAACATTTCTCTCCACCACTTAATAAGAAAGGTAGTAGTATCTAAAAACCAAGAATGGGTTCTCAGGTAGTCTGTAGTATGTGTCTTTTGGCTTCTCCAGAAACTGGTAAGTTCAATATTATTCAAAGGATCTGTTCTTTGCTTTTATTGGGAGGGGTAGGAGGTTAAAGGTTTATCTCTTGCAGCATAGAACATTTTCTATATTGTATTTGAACTGTTTCAGTTTTCAACCTATGGTCAAGCAGCATGAGTGGCTTTAAATAGCATGCCATATTTCTAGGAGGAATTAAATCAGTAACAATCTTATGTATTATAAAAGAAAAGGGCAAGAAGAGTTTGGAAAGTTTGGATTTTTGTTTGTTTTTTCCATATTACATTTTTAAGATATCTGGCAATTCTCACCTGCTGTTCTTTCGAAGTAGTTGAGGTTAAAAAAAATCTAACTCAATAGACAACTAGGCAATAGCTGACTGAATAGTTCTGTCATTCATTTATTGCTCTTAACTTTATGGTATGTGGAAGAATGAAGGTCGGAGGTGAGCTAAAAGGTGCTTTCTTTCATAAATGGCTTATGGAGTAAATTTGCTAAGGCTAATTTAAGGCATCTTAATTTAAATTGAACTGTTTACATGAGTAAGGACTGCCCACATCAGCCCTGTCCAGTATGCTGTTTACAGTTTATATATATATCTGTATACAGGCATACAGTTCTGCAGAGCTGAACTTTTTCTCAGATATACAGCCAAAATACAAATTACAAAAGTATAATACCACTTACTAGTATAGTACAGAAGATAGGTTCTAAATTATGTGGAACTTCTTTCCACGGATTGTTTTAGATACTCAAATTTTAGATGGTTCAAAAAACAACTGGACAAATTTGAGAAAGAAAAGTATCAACAATTAGGAAAGATTACCGAGTTTTATCTTGCATAAGGTTGGGAGCATATTACAGGAAAGTGTTGCAATGTGCTCACCCTGTAGTTCTTCCACTCTTGGGAGCAGGATGCATGATCAGCCTTCCTTAGAAGACTCTTACATAACACATAATATTATAACGAATGATTGGAATTCATTTTTTCAGTGCAGATTTTTCTCCTTCAGAGCTACTGCTGTCAGCAAGAAAATTTTATTTCATGCTTCCCCTTCTTGAATAACCAGACAAGGCTACTTGTTAGTAGTATTTTATATACATCTTGTATATCGATGTCCCTGGGATACAGTGAAATTTGAGGGTATGTAATTGGTAAATTTTAAAGACATTTAAAGCTTATAATGACACAGATGATGTTTTAGATGGGAATGCAGGAGTGCGTAGGACATGAAAACAATGCTGGGCCTGTGCAATATGAGTAACACTTTAGGCCAGGTTTTAATACAATGTATAGATTCTGTGGTGTTCTTTGACCACAGAAGCAATTTTTATCTGATAGGAGTGAAGAAGGAATACTTTTAAAACACAGGTAAAACTAGGATTTTGAGAAAGTGAAAAACAGACATGAAAAGAGATGATGCATAAGGAGATCTGCTGGTTCCAAGTGTCAAGTATGTGCTTAGCCATAAAATGCATGACAAAGTTTTAATGCTTCACAAAAGGCTTGGGATGCATGGAACTTATTTGCATTTTCAGGATGACAATGATACTACATATCCACGTGGACATTTAAATAAGATAGGGATAATTGGAAAGTTTTACCCATCTCTTCAGGACTTATTAAATAGGTCTTTACTTTTTTAACCATTCATATTGAGAGATACACGTATTTCAGTAGGAGCTATGTTTGGTATTTTGGTTGTTCCTTTGTCCTGTTAAGGTAAATCTTTCTTAGAAAACCATAACAACAGAGGAAAATATCTTCAACAGAGACAACTTGACATTTGCACAAGCTGAAAAAAAGTGGCTGGATGTACTTAGTGATATAGCAGTGTCAGAGATACCGTTCCAGAACCCCTGTGATACACAACTGAAATCCTAGGTTTGATCTTACCGATTGTACTGCTGTAATCCTGTCTAGGCTGGTGACCCTGAAGAGAGGTAGGCTACATATACACTGATATAATGTTGTTCATTGTACTTATTATGCTAATTGGTAAATGCAGAAAAATCATAAAAAGACTAAAAATTAGTTAATTAAGATTTATAAGTAACAGGATAAAATTAAAACTCATTTTTAAACACAAAAGGCTCCTTGACATTCCTTTTAAAAAGATAACACAAATTTGCACTGAATTGTCAACGGCCTGGAAAATAAATCATAGAATCATAGAATAGTTTGGGTTAGAAGGGACCTCTTAAGGTCATCTAGTCCAATCCCCCTGCAATGAGCAGGGACATCTTCAACTAGATCAGGTTGCTAAGACCTTAAATGTTTCCACGGATGGGACATCTACCGCCTCTCTGGGCAACCTGTGCCAGTGTTTCACCACCCTCGTAAAATTTCTTCCTTATATCTAGTCTAAATCTACCCTCTTTTAGTTTAAAACCATTACGCCTTGTCCTATCGCAACAGGCCCTGCTAAAAAGTCTGTCCCCACCTTCCTTATAAACCCCCTTGAAGTACTGGAAGGCTGCAATAAGGTCTCCCTGGAACCTTCTCTTCTCCAGGCTGAACAACCCCAACTCTCTCAGCCTATCCTCATAGGAGAGGTGTTCCAACCCTTCGATCATTTTTGTGGCCCTTCTCTGGACCTGCTCCAACAGGTCCATGACTTTGCTGTGCTGAGGGCTCCAGAGTTGGATGCAGTACTCACCAGAGCAGAGTGGGGCAGCAGAATCACCTCCCTCGACCTGCTGGTCACGCTTCTTTTGATGCAGCCCAGGATACGCTTGGCCTTCTGGGCTTCAAGTGCACATTGCTGGCTCATGTCCATCTTTTCATCCACCAGTACCCCCAAGTCCTTCTTGGCAGAGCTACTCTCCATCCCTTCATCCCCAAGCCTGTATTGATATTGGGGGTTGTCCCAGCCCAGGTTCTGGACCCTGCGCTTGGCCTTGTTGAACCTCATGAGGCTCACATGGCTCCACTTGTCAAGCTTGTCCAGTTCCCTCTGGATGGCATCCCATCCCTCAGGTGTGTCAACAGCACCACTCAGGTTGGTGTCATCTGTAAACTGGCTGATGGTGCACTTGATCCCACTGTCTATGTCACTGATGAAGATATTAAAGAGTACTGGTCCCAGTACAGACCCCTGAGGGACACAACTCATCACAGATCTCCATATGGATATTGAGCCATTAATCATTACCCTCTGGATGTGACCATCCAACCTAGTCCTCACCCACCAAACAGTCCACCCATCAAATCCATACCTCTCTGATTGAGAGAGAAGGACATTGTGGGAGACCATGTCAAAAGGCCTTACAGAAGTCCAGATACATGGCATCAGTAGCTCTTCCCTTGTCCGCTGATGTGGTCACTCCATCATAGAAGACCACTAGGCTGGTCAGGCAGGACTTGCCCTTGGTGAAGCCATGCTGGCTGCCTCGAATCAACTCCCTGGCCTGCATGTGCCTTAGCATAGCTTCTAGGAGGATCTGTTCCATGATCTTCCCAGGCACAGAGGGGAGGCTGACAGGTCGGTAGTTCCCAGGGTACTTCTTTCCACCCTTTTTAAAAATGGGTGCAATGTTTCCCTTTTTCTAGTCACCAGGGACTTCACCTGACTGCCATGACTTTTCAAATATCACGAAGAGTGGTTTGGCATCTACATCAGCCAATTCTTTCAGGACTCTCGGATGCATCTCGTCAGGTTCCATAGACTTATGTATGTTCAGGTCCCACAGGTGGTCTCGAGCCTGGTCTTCTCTTACAATGGGAGGGACTTTCCTCCTCCAGTCCCCATCTTGCCATCCCATTCGAGAGGTTGGGAAGAGAGGTTGCTGGTGAAGACTGAGACAAAGAAGTTGTTGAGTTCTTCAGCCTTCTCCTCATCTGTTGTTACCAGTCTGCCAGTCTTGCTCATCAAGGGGGGCATGCTTTCTTTGATCATCCTTTTCTGGCTGACATACCTATAGAAGCCTTTCTTATTGTTCTGCCAAGTTCAGCTCCAGCCATGCCTTGGGCCTCCTGACCTTATCCCTACACAACCAGGCAGCGTCCCTTACTCTTCCCAGCATACCTGTCCCTGCTTCCACGGCCTGTGCATTTCCTTCTTGCCCTTTAGTTTGCCCAGCAGGTCTCCACTCAGCCATGCTGGTCTCTTGCCTTCCTTTCCTGATTTCTTACACCAGGGGATCGAGAGCTCTTACACTCTATGGAAAGCATCCTTAAAGATTTGCCAGCTCTGCTCTGCTCCCTTGTCCCTGAAGGCAGTTTCCCAGGGGATCTATTGACTAACTCCCAGAAGAGCTGGAAGTTTGCTTTCCTAAAATTCAGGGTCCTGACTTTACTCTTTGCCTGCTCCCTGTCCCTCAGGACTGTGAATTCCACCAAAGCATAATCACTGCAGCCCAGGCTGCCTCCAATCTCAACTTCACCAATTAGCTCACTTGCATTGGTGACCAACAGGTCCAGAATGGCATCCCCTCTGATAGGGCTGTCTATTACCTGGCTTAAGAAGTTATCCTCCATGCACTCCAGGAGTCTCCTGGATTGCCTATAGCTTGCTATGCTACTCTTCCAGCAGATCTCGGGGTGGTTGAAGTCCCCCAGCAGGACAAGAGCCTGTAAGCACAGTGCCTCCTGTAGCTGGAGTGAGATTTTTTCTAGCAGCATGGTGGCTTCCAAGTCTTTGGACTACAGCCTTTTTTGGATAAGTTGAAAGAAAGGAACTGAAGAAGTCAATGCAATTTCTATCAAGGCTTCTGTATTTGAACATATTTTGAATAGAAGTTCAGTTTGCTTTCCTCCAAGTGGGGAATTTTAGAGATACGGTCCAGAGAAAGAAACAGTGTCCACAGTGCTGATAAAAATGGTGGATGGAAAATGGTATTTCAAGGTTAATATGTTATGGTTTTGATTCAGCAATTCAGAGGCAGAAATCTCCTTTTTGACTGTTAAGTAGTGCCTGTTCCAAATAAAAACAGTTATGCTCATCTCCTAGACTTTCTAAAATACTTTCTAAAAAAACAAAAATCATTTTTTCTATCAAATTTTAATAGCTACATTTGTTTTAAAGGGGAACAATATGTGAAATATTGTATTTCTATTCTCATTAGATGCTACAATCAAAGATTTTAACAAGTATTCAGAGAAGCATTGAAATATTAATATAAGAATTAATAAAGAGAATGAAGCATTTCCATAGTGACAGTGAAAAAAAACTGATGATATTTTTATTTTATTTATCTACATTTTTGTTGCTTTTCTCTGCACCCCAAAGAATAGCTGGTGTCTTCATCTTTAGGAAAATTCAGTTGAATAGTATAGAAGTTCCTCTAAAAATCATCTCACCTTTTTCGTTTATTAGGTTGAATTTTAAGCTTTTTGGAGTATAATGGCCCTCAATTAAAAAGCAACATACACTGGCAGCCCAGAGCCATATCAGCTATATTGTTGCAGCAGTTCCCCAGGGCTAGGGAAATACTGCAACCATTCTTTTATTCTGGTTGATAACTATTAGAATCATGAACTTTTAATAGCAAGTGCTCTGTAACTTATCATCAGACACTGAAAACCTTTATACCTTATCTCTAAAAATATGAGTCATTTCACTGCAGTCATATGGGTATATGCTTCATGCTAAGGACATATTTAGCCCTGACATATCCAGATTTAACATATCCAGGTTTGTGTTAGTTGCAGAGAGAAAGTCCTTTCAGAAGAGTCAAATGAAAGATGAAAATTATTTCTATGACACAAGCACATACAAAATTACTTTTTCTGATTAAAAACCCACACAAAGAAGTGCATCAAGGGAGGAGTTATGAGATTTAACAACAAAAAACAGAAAGACATGGATTTGTGTAAGAGTAGTATTTTAAAAATTAAATATTTTTGCATACGCATGTGGAAACATGTGTTATTGTTATATAGAAGAAACACCCACTGAGAATGTACCTGAGTACATTATTTATTTAGAATATTTATTGATGTCCTTTGCAAACTAATTTGTTGGTTTTCTTCTCTTTTACATTATAAGGTTATGAACAGCTTGTAAAAATAAATAATGTCTTCACTCAGTTCACCTGGATAGCTATTATTTATCCAAGTTCTTACTTCAATGATGGAATTATAAAAGATATACTACTGTAACAACTATAATAATTACTTTAATTATACTGTAAATAAAACAGAACTTGCATATCCAGTTTTTCTTTCAGATTTCTCCAAGGTCTATAATGATTTAGGGAGCTTTCACTGTACTGTAGTGGCAAAGTATATTTTATTCATTTAAAACCTATTAAAAAGACAACTGCAGAAGTATAAAGGCACACTGTAAAAACATTAGAATTATACAAGAAATAGCTTTCCATCAGCAACCAATATAATATTGTATAAAACTTTCTTTTCCCCCAAAACAGAATATATTTTCTATGGTGTTCCTTTCAGTTTTGGATTATTAACACACATTCTTCCTAACTTTGGTGGATAAACAGACTTGGCTTGTTTAGCCATTTCTGATACTGCGACTTAGAGCTTTGATTTGATTCTGATCCCTCAGCACATATCATGTGTTCAGGGATGTGTAAATTTGAATCTTGAAGTTGCCTACTGACTTCTAAGTAAATAGGAATTTATGCAGGCACCAGCATTCTTATAATTATTTTGCTGGGTCATATAAGAAGCACAAGAATAATCTAAGAAGTAGGTATATATGCAAATATGTTACCATAGAAAACTGTTTTAATTTTATCTCTGTAAACTATAGACTATAAAATGGGTTCAATTATGTCAGTGATTGTGGTAGCAGTTTTGGCTAGGACACCAAGAGCCTGGCAAAGTTTTCCTTGTAAAAGTGTCTAAAAGACAGCTCAGAAGACTCTGGAACATTCACCCAGTGTGTGGCATTGCTTTCAGATTCTCCCCTTAGATAATGCAGATTATATGTCAATAACAGATCCTATACCTGAAATCTGCAGGTATTATGACTTCTTGATTTCTGGTTCCTCCATAGTTTTTCACAGTTCTCTCAGTTCACTTGTGTTCACACCTTTGCCTTCTTCCATAGTAGAATCTGTTTTTCAGGAGTTTGTTTCCCCCTGAAACTGTGAGGAGTGTTGCCCAAAAAGGATAGTGGAATTTGGGTGCTCTCTTTCCCCCAGCCTATCATCCCATTCTCCTTGCCAGCATCAGTGTCTTTTGTGCATCCCAGTCTCTGAGGTTTGAGGAAAAATGCTCATCTTTTTCATCTTATCCTCATCTCTTCTGTGCATTCTGGCTGTCTCTGAATAGAAAGACACATGTTCTATATACGAGCTACATAAGCAGAAGAAAAAAACTTTATAGCCGTCTTCAGGAATCTTTACTACACATCCTCTAATGTTCACATATTGCTTCTACCATGTATTTCCAAAAATTCTAGGCCCACCTGAATAAATTCATTACCTTGCGTCACTGCAGTTGCTAGAACATTACATAAACTTGGAAACATAACCATTTTAGGCAACTACCAGGTTGTAACAACATTAAGTTGCTTTAACATTTTTTCCATTTGCAAAAGAGTAGAAATGCCACCTTTTATCTCATCTCCTGCACATCATAGAGAAATAAAAAACAGGTATGTCCATCATAGCTTGTTCTGCATTACCCTGATGTTTCCTCTCCTAAATGTATTTCCCAGTTTTTACTTTAGGCAGATTTAATTCACTTATGCATCACAGACTTAGGTCAAAATTGCTTTAGGATATGTTTTCTGCCTAAAAATTGAGAATTCGTTAAGAACACTTATTTTTTTAAACAAGCTCAAGAGTCCTAATGACTTTGGAGTATAAATAGTCCACAAAACTGATATAAGTAGCTTCTGTCATCTTGTCTATGACAATTAGAGACCTGCCACAGCTAATGACACCACATACTAGCAATGTACAGCATCTCTTGTTTCCTTTCTTCTTTACCTTGATAGAATTCTTTCTTTTAAATTTAACTGGAAGTTACTATTCTATTCTTTTTTGAACATGCTACTAGAACATGTATTTTCAGAGAACTGAAAACTACTATATGAAGAACAAAGTCTTACTTTATTATATGCAGATATAGTGCTTTGCAGATGGTCAGAAAGTCTAAACTTAGTGTGAATGTGTGCATTTTCTTTATCTCTCTCATCTTTTTCCACCTCAAAATTTTTGTTTTTTCTTAGAGGACACTTAAAGAAAATAAGATACTTGCTATATCAAAAGATCCTACTAATGTTCTCTCTCACTGGTATAATGATAACCCTACACAAGGGGAAAAATCTTAACGCACAACAGTTTATCACAAGAGACACCAACCAACTTGGTCATATTAGGACATGAGTGAATTAGCACTGTGCATTCCATACGAATAGTGTTGTCACAGGATATAAATATAAAATAGAATTAAATGCAATATGCACTGAAATCTTATCAGGCTGAAACATGTATTCTAATTGTGCAAGTAAAAAGAACTGCTGTAACAAGGGGCCTTGGTGCCTGCAGGCAAGTCTTTGATTCTGTACCTTTCCATCTTGTAACATTCTGCAGTGAATATCCTTGTAGTCTCTCTCAGCACAACTTAAAAGACCTCTAATAATTAAAAAAGACGAGAATAGTATCGCCTTAGTTACCATTGTAGCACAGATTCTATTACTGTGGATATCACTTAAATAAGCTAAAGAATTAGATGGACAATACTAAAGCAGTCAGTCTTGCAAAACTAACTGAACGTACTTAAAGACCAGAATTTTTAATGGCTACCAAAATGGTATTTTGATAAATCGATCTCTCTTTGATAAATTAAATAGATTTATTTACAAATTAGGTATTATCAAAGTCAAACTTAACACACTCGATTATCGTTAATCAAATGGCAGTAAGTGGCCTCCTGATTTCATCTCAATCAGGACAGCCAGAACATCCAATAAAAAAAACAGTCTGCAGGGTGAATTTTGAATAGAGCAGCACTGTCCAATGTGCTTTAAACTACTCTCCTTTGCAAGGGCAAGATTACGTATATTCATCATGTCTTGATATCCTGGTGCTGTGCAGAGCAAGAAGGGAACCCTGACAGAACTCTGATTTCTTCATTAATTTTTAGCCAACTTACCATGTTAGTTCAAAAGTAGTTTAGTATTATGTCCCTTTTAAAAATAAAACATCAGCATTATGACCATCAAATAACTCTCAAATCTGTGTGATATGCAGTTTTATTCAGTGATGCCAACCAGATGCTGTACAACTCAATAAGCCGTATAGCTCAACTGGGATCTCACATATAACAGGTTTGAACTGACTAGTGAGTATAAAGCCGGTATGTTTGACTGGCACTACTCAAATTTCTCAAAGATATGAATTTTTTTTTTTTTTTTTTTTTTTTTTGTCTTATGCAGCTTCTCAGAATATATGAAGGGTCAGGGATTTCTCTTTCTTCTTGTGTAACTTTAATTGGAGAGCTGGAACCTGTAGGAATATGTACAGTGCTATACCTAGAGTGAATGAAAACAGCTAAAAATTATGATTCCACTTGCAACTTCTGCTAGGTGATCGTAGACTAAGGAGTTCTTAATTGTAAAGCAATTTAAATGGCAATTGGGGAGCATGAGTAAGTGCTGTCTTTGATACACAACACCACAACACTCTCCACTGCTGCATCTGAAACAGTGTAAGCCCCCCCACTGTCTTCTACAGGTGACATCCTGAAAGCTCAAGGACAGGCCTGCTTAGGACAGCAGACACCCATTACCATGGCTGGTTCTTTGTTGCATTCGTTCGTCTTTTATGCATGTTTTACGCTGGAGGTGTTACTGTACATTTTCCTTTATTCTGTTTTATGCCATCTTTTCTTTTTCTTTCAAACAAAATGTAATGTCTGTCAACATTTAACATGTAACATCATGAATGTACATAGTATTTTCAAAACCTACAAATCCTAATGTTTCTATACTGCATAGACCGCATGCCAAAGGAAGGTCTGCGAGACCCAGATAGCCCCCAGCTGCCTTTGTAGTCATAGCAGAATGCTGGGTGCTGTGACAGACTGTCATGGTTTAACCCGGCAGGTAGCTAAAAGAACCACACAGCCATTCGCTCACTGCCCGCCCCCAGCGGGATCAGGGAGACAAGTGGGAAAAAAAAGGTAGGACTTGTGGGTTGAGATAAAGACAGATAAAGATGGAGGAAAAAAAAGAAGAATAATGATAAAAGAATATACAAAACAGGTGATGCACAGCACAATTGCTCACCACCCACTGACTGATGCCCGCTTAGTTCCCAAGCTGCGGCGCGTCCCCAGCCAACTCCCCCACTTTATATACTGAGCATGACATTATATGGTATGGAATATCCCCTTGGCCAGTTTGGGTCAGCTGTCCTGGCTGTGCCCCCTCCCAGCTCCGCATGCACCCCCAGCCTGCTCGCTGGCAGGCCAGCATGAGAAGCTGAAAAGTCCTTGACTACTTAGGAACAACTGAAAACATCAGTATGTTATCAACATTATTTTCATCCCAAATCCAAAACACAGCACTATACCAGCTATGAGGAAGAAAACTAACACTATCCCAGATGAAACCAGGACACAGACAAACAACATAGTTGTGTAAAACACTGTTTTGTACAAGCAGGTACAAGAAAAGCATTACATGTCAGGTAAATGAAGAGAAACTTTTTTGTTTTCCCCAAAAAAAGTCTCATGCTTCTCCTTATGTTGCTGCTATTTTAATTTATATGTATATTTTTAAAAAAAAGCACAAAGACTCAGTTCAAATTATTCAGAGCAAACAGGAATGTTATTACTGTTTTATCCAACTACTATGTTTCCACATGTCATTTGTGCTTTCCCTCTTTTTCATTATAATCTAAAAAACAGAAGTCATTATTTTGTTATGAAGGGGAGCAAAGAGAAATAAAACGTTTTTATGTATAGCCTGATTTTATGTAATAATGAAGAGTGTCTATGCAAATTTGCATCCCCAAGACTAAGGGAATTCAGAGCCAGAAATGAAATTAGAAGTTGCTGTAGGTCACTGATTCACATAGTTATGAAGTGTGAGTAGTATTGCACAAACCTTTTGCAATTTTTTTGTAATATTTATTCTTATTTGGGTTTATTTGGAATCGAAATCTACTTGCATTTAGAGCCAACCCCTGAAATACAGATGTAGTATTACTTATTCTGCTGAAACTATGTATTTGATTATGAAATGTTTTTTAAAGCATGCCTTTTGCTTGTCATCTTGTGTTCTATTTCTTGCATTCCAAAAGGTCATTTCAGTGCACTGATTATTTCCAGATTTTATTTTTTTATTCAAGGGGTTTGTTTGTTTGCTTAAGTACACAGCAAAACATGAATAATCTCTCTTTCC
>NW_010564114.1:37667-40274 GCF_000687285.1 Phaethon lepturus
TCTACTTGCATCTCACCTTCTCTCAGCATGAGCAGCACTAGAAAAAAACTGCACTAGGGAACAGAACTTCTTCAGGATTCAGTTATTTAGTACGTTGCTTAAATATATACATAAATTGAAGTTGTGGTATTGAGAATTCCCGTGAAAAATGTTGTTGCTCATGACCTTAAAGATATTTTAATTTCTTTGCAAATTGTTTCTTGACAGTACCCTTTCCTGTAAAGTTCCTGTACACCACCTAGTAAAGTCTTTTGTATTTAAAAAAAATAATAATAATCTGTCTATTAGATAAATATATCCAACAGAAGAACTTTGTTCCAAAATCAAATGATCAGGTTTTACAAATATTAGAATTAAGTTTGTCCATGTAAATTTTAGCTAGATGCTTCCTACATATCATATGCTACAGTCTTTAGCTACATGATTCCTTACTATTTTTTCCAGATCCTTCCTTATTCAGACCACAGGAGCAGGGTGGGATGACCTAACAGCTTTTTGATATTTTGTTGGTTCTGGCACGAAGAGTGGCCCAAGGCATTTTTGACTGCACAGTTCCAAGTCTGTACTCAGTTAGTTATTACTTTCTGACAGAGCTTTTGTGTGGTACTCACCACTACTGTATGAGTTTCACACATTATTATTAATTTAATTTCAAAATTTACCTATGGGGTAGATTGTTATTATCCATATTTTCCATAGCAGCTGACACAGATGGATGGGGCCATGTGAAAGACTCAGGGAGCAAAGAGAAAGATTCACAAGGAATCCTAATATAAATTCTTCACACTTACTCCAGGAACTGCAGTGCTTAAAAGTTCTCAAGTTCCCTACAGTTTTATGAATATGGTCTCTGCCCATGTGACCAAGTATGTGTCCTGCTACTTTTGAGTCTGATGGCATTGCACAGGAAATTGACTCCATAAGACATTGACATTTCAGTACCTAGCTCCTGCTCTTGTGCTAGCAGCACATATACTCCATCTTGATTTATACATCAGTGTTAAGAGTGTGTCTCTCCATACACGAGCTAGTGAGAAGGTAATGCTTCCCTTTTACCTGTCTGCCATGGTTTAACCCCAGCTGACAACTAAGCCCCACAAAGCCCCTTGCTCACTCCTCCCCAGTAGGATGGAGGAGAGAATCAGAAGAGTAAAAGTGAGAAAACTCGTGGGTTGAGATAAAGACAGTTTAACAGATAAAGCAAAAGCCACACACATATGCAAAGCAAAACAAGGAATTCATTCACCACTTCCCATCATCAGGCAAGTGTTCAGCCACCTCCAGGGAAGCAGGGCTCCATCACGCATAATGTTTACTTGGGAAGACAAACACCATCACTCTGAACGTTCCCCGTTTCCTCCTTCTTCCCCCAGCTTTATATGCTGAGCATGACACCATATGGTATGGAATATCCCTTTGGTCAGGTGGGGTCAGCTGTCCCAGCTGTGTCCCCTCCCAGCTTCTTGTGCACCCCCAGCCTACTCACTGGTGGGGTGGTGTAAGGAGCAGAAAAAGCCTTGACTCTGTGTAAGCACTGCTCAGCAGTAACTGAAAGATTCTAGTGTTATCAACACTGTTTTCGGCACAAATACAAAATATAGCCCCATACTAGCCGCTGTGAAGAAAATTAACTCTATGCCAGCCAAAACCAGCACACTACCTCAAAGATAAAAGTATTACTCTGCGAATTTTAAGAATGTAGCACAGAGTTAAAAACTTCCACAAGACTCAGAAATCCAGGAAGCTGTATTATTACAGGGCTAAGCCTAAAGTCCTCAGTGTCAATCAAGCCTAGAGTCTAAAGTAAAAGGATCCACTGATCTGAGTACTCAATCCATGATGGAGAGTACTCTCTCCATCATTAATCAACAGTCCTGGCTAACAGGGGAGGTCCCAGAAGACTGGAGGCTTGCCAATGTGACACCCGTCTACAAGAAAGGCCAGAAGGAGGATCCTGGGAATTACAGGCCTGTCAGCCTGACCTCCGTACCGGGGAAGATCATGGAGCGGTTCGTCTTAAGAGTGCTCACAGGGCATCTGCAGGACAACCGAGGGATCAGGCCCAGCCAGCATGGGTTCATGAAAGGCAGGTCCTGCTTGACCAACCTGATCTTCTATGACCAGGTTACCCGCCTAGTGGATGAGGGAAAGGCTGTGGATGTTGTCTACCTGGACTTAGTAAAGCTTTTGACAGCGTCTCCCACAGCATTCTCCTGGAGAAACTGGCGGCTCGTGGCTTAGGTTTACTCTTCACTGGGTAAAGAACTGGCTGGATGGCCGAGCCCAGAGGGTTGTGGGCATTAAATCCGGCGGGCGGCCGGTCACAAGTGGTGTTCCCCAGGGCTCGGTTCTGGGGCCGGTCTTGTTCAATATCTTTGTTCATGATTTGGATGAGGGGATCAAGTGCTCCCTCAGTAAGTTTGCAGATGACACCAAGCTGGGTGGGAGTGTTGATCTGCTGGAGGGTAGGAGGGCTCTGCAGAGGGATCTGGACAGGCTGGATCGATGGGCTGAGGTCAGTTGTATGAGGTTTAAAAAGACCAAGTGTCGGGTCCTGCACTTTGGCCACAAAAAGACCAAGTGTCGGGTCCTGCACTTTGGCCACAA